>NW_024534993.1:0-32196 GCF_016097555.1 Gigantopelta aegis
TTAATACAGTGGCGTCATTTAGTCTCATATTGTTTAAAACAATGTCTCAATACTTGGCACTTACTATAAGTATTGTTTTGGAGAATATAACGGACACAAACATACCATACCACTATTACCTAAGTGAGGAGTGTTTATAACTGTCCTTTAGTACTTTATTTATAGGCAGCCATAACAGGAACTCTAATATTGACCTAATGCAATTAATCTTAATAAAAGATATACTGTTCAATTTAAGTTACATAGTGTTTAGTATGTATAGACATTCGATCAAAGCTGTCAGGTACATCAAGGACATTATTACTTTATAAGCCCCCCATGTTAATAATACGTTTAAAAGAGCCCTTAATCACTTTAAAATGAGAGACTTACAACAAATTATACCTGCTACATGTCATTACTACATGTACTACCTGACCTTCAGTGGTATAGAATAAATGTTTCATTGTCAGGCCGTCTTTATTGTGTCATGTGTCAGTATTTATTGGGTGTCCTATTAATAATGTGTCTATCCTCTTAACTCATACCTTAAGCTTATTGATTAAGAGTTGTGATTGATTATGAGATTATAGAGTTTGGCTAAAATTGCATTATTATTAGATTTTTTTATATATTACAGGTACTGTTATGAAAATGAAAATAAGTGAGACTTATTGTACGAAAACTTAGTGAAAAGAAGAAGAAACCACGACCTATGATAAGAAAAGTGAAGTTGTGCATTAAAGTATACTGTTTAAATTAGTTACTGTTTCTGTAATGAAAAAAGATTTGAAAATCAGATGGTAAGAATTTAAGCTAGACTGGTGTATATATTTACTATATCATTAACTATACATTAGATAGATTTGGCATGCATGCACCCATGCAATGTTAAAGTGGAGAAAAAAAATCTGCTACCCAACAGTAATGAAATGTGATTTATTTTGAATAATCAACTATACTTTGTATATAGAAGTACTGAATGTAATGATAAAACTTTACACATTTGTGAAACATAGAGAATGGAATGATGATTTATAGTGATGGAGAAGACTGTCCAATAGGCTGGTGGCATTTTTATTGTGCAAGTCTAAGTGCAGAATCCAAGGTGATTGGTTGTGCTCTTACTGTGATTGATAATTATAATCAATAAATTTTTGTCTGGGCTAGCCACACTACTCCTGTAATGAATATCAACAATTATTGGGGGCTAATTTAAAAGGGCAACAGAATTAGAAGCTACTGGTATTTTTTTTTTAGTTTATGTTTTGTGGAATGCAAGTGAAGTTAGTAGTTTGCACGTCTTTTCTTCTGGGTGGAAACCAGACCTTCAAACGCTTGTATATCTTTATCCGTTCATCCATGTACCTAAAAAATTATACAAAAGTGGCTTTGACAACAGTGAACTGACTTGTTAACTGTTAATTTTCCTGATATTTGTAAATACTGTAGCAATGAATGTTTTAGAGACTTAGTCTCGCGAGCCAGACCCTTTGGTTAGAGAGGAAGGGTTCTGGTCTACCGCGCATATTGGCAGTTGTCGAAAAGAAATTTTATTAACTAGGAAACCTTATATATCTGTGGTGTTTGTAATAGTTACGTCTTAATGTAAACATAGTCAACCAACGTGAATCATGCATGGAGACACCAGGTTGTTCAAGAAGCGTTCACTAAGCTGGAATATGATAAAGTGGAAAAGATGTCTAAGTGTGTGTGGTTTTGTATCTCAACAGCACTGAACAAGTTTGACGCTCTTTTTGTTTTTCCACTAAATCTCTGCACAACCGACATAGCCCTGGCATAGGCGGCTGCAGAACTGCAACTCCACCCGGGCAGGAAAGGGGTGTGGTCAACATTGGGTGTGGTTAGGTTTATTTATTAATATTGAGGTTGTCTACAAGACCATCTTCCTATCTAGCTAAGCTTACAAGTCGTATTTTCTCTAGTAAAACCAAGCTCCTTGTGCTTCTAATAACAGAGTGTGAGGATGGAAGATGACATGAACACTAACAAGCTTTCAAGTGGAGATCGAGAAGAAATCAGAAGCAGGTGGAAGGTTTTTGCAGGTATCAACCAGAGCTACATTCAGTTGATGAGCATGACAGTGAATGTATATTGCTCTCGGGGTTTTCTTCCAGGTTCTTGCACTCACACCCTATAAAGCCCCACTCATCACAAGCAGCCTTGTAACAATGACTTATTCAATTTCTTGATGTTAATTTGGAGGACTATCAAGTACTTGAAAGATATAGCTTTTGTAAGTGCGGAAGCAGAGCTCTTAACAATGGGTGTGTGAGATGAACCTTTCATGTACAACTCCTTCATACATGTATTGCAACACCAGAGATGAGTTTGCTCCTGCTTGCTGACATCTTTAGTTTCGTTAAAAATCTTCGGACCAGATAGCATTCGCTCTTTAACAACATCATCATGTCGAGCTTGAAGCAACAACAAAAGATTGGAAAAAATTTCCAACATTAAGTGACATATCTTCAAGATCAGCTTCACGATGGCCTCAGCGGCAGTGCTATTTCTTGTTGAGAACAATATAACAAGCACTTCATCAAGCTCTTCACATATCTCCGGTTCTCTTGTTACTGTTTTAATTTTCCCTCTCTCTATCTGAACCGCAATTGATGTATCATTGACTACAGTAGACTGATACTGCTTCCAACGAAAGTAGTTGCATCTTTGTGCTTTGCACAACTGTCATGGTTTGTGAGAGTTCCTCTTTTCCTCTAGCATGTTTCCAATCACAGAAACCACTGTACCATTAGACATCTAACTCCATAAAAAATGACAAGAAAAACAGAATACGACAAATCTCTCTTTACTTTGAATATCTCAATCCAAGGAAATATCTGATACCAGCTTGGATTGGAGGACCTTTAACTGTCCCATACTTCTTAGAAGGAAAGGTATTTGCCTTCAGCTGAACTGTCTGTCACTTTTTATCCTTTGCTAATCCCTGTAAAGACCAGTAGAAGGAAGTGCATCAAGTGCTGGTAGCAACTTCATTTGATAATCCACTCTCAATATGTTCAACTACAGGTGTAGATAAAACTGAAAATGAAGTCATAAAATTACAGCAATTTTAGACATGAAGATGTGCTGTATGATTTTTCAGTAGCTATCTGTGTGACAGTGACCTTGTGATCCTGTGCATCAGTGCAATTGCTGTGCTTGAATCTTGATCATGTGACATGCTGCAGGCTGTTTGTACAAATTGTTCTTACTATCAGCATCTTCCTCTTGGAATCTATTATCCCTCAGCCTCTTAGTGGTCAGTGTGGTGGGTTGTTATAAAAGAGATAAGGAAGCCTGACGTTTAGCCATAATAACTTTGAGGTTAATATTGTAATAACAAACACTTATTATTATGTAAATTAGGATGGAATAAACATGTGTTTAGAGCATTATTTAGAATTGCTTGGTCAAGTCAACCCGGTCATTGCCCGCGTATGCCGGGTCCCGCCTGCAGCGCCTATGTAGCCATGCTTAAGGCTCATGTAGTGTCCACATTATAAACCCAGCCCATTGATTCGTCATTTAATTTTAAATATCACTATTTGCATAATTACGCGCATGCGCAAGCGTGTTACCAGGCTTTCGTTCTTTCGCGAAAGCCTGGGTACGAGACTAAGGGTCGGCTTGCGAAAACTAGTTCTGTGCAATTTAATCTGAGTGTCGAAAGCAATCCGTCTGATAACGCGTAATTTACGCTATATTTTTTAGAGAAGAATATGTTATAACATTGTATTGTATTCATTGTATTCAAAACTCACTAAAATGCTACAATGTATAATATTACCTAGCGATGTACCTGAACTTCGGATGTGACATCACGTAATAATGTACTGCCTCACCACATTCCTGTCTCTTAAACGAAAGGGTTATACTGGATTGAGCTAGAGGAAAATTAAACATATTCCGTATCATCATGAAGAGTCTCATGTACATAGGTGATTTTAGCCTCTTTTGTACTATTATGCCTGTACATAATTCTTCAGCCGCAAATCGAGCCAAGTTGCTTGTCAGCTTGTAAAAAGGGGCACTGCTGCCATCAGGTTAGTCAATACAATTTGTTATTTATATATTCAATTTAATATTTTGCTACAGAATTTCATGTAGGACAATTCTACATCCTTCAGTTAGGGCAGCATGTTGGGAGTGTCCAATTTGCCAGCCCCCCCCCCCTTCCAGCTTGTTCAGGATTTTGTTATATGTACTTTTAATACATAATTGATGACTAATTGGCAACTACTAAAAAAACACTTTGCTGCTTGTACATGAATTTATTGTTCATTACTAAATAACGTTCTGTTGTTTTGTTGAATAATGATAATGATGATATTATGAAAAACGTTGAGTTTCCATAGTAATAGTAATGGTCAGCATGTTATTATCATAGCTGTAACAGTACCTACATGTAATAGTTAATTCCATAGTACATAGAAGACATTAGTAATGTAAACAATACATGTATGTTTACTTTATATTACATAAAATAACTAACATGCACGCACCTCTAGAATGTTAAGAAGTTCAATATTTTTGCACAATAACAATATAGTTGGCTCATCACATGTTCACCAGATATGTATGCTCTGTCTACTAAGTGTTTGATGTGGTGATCAAAAAGTCTTAGGTTTGATGGTTTTATATAAACTCATTTACAACTAAGTAATGTTGACTTGTTGTTTTATAGTATATAGGCCATTGACAAAATGTTTGAATTGCAAGAATAAAATACCACAAGCATACTAAAGCAATCAATGGGAGCATACAATGGTGTTTATAAATGTAAATATGATTCATTACATGTATATACATATATATTGAAAATAGTCTACCAACAATATATACTATGTTTACTTTTTATTTGGTCAGGGCAGATAATATACTAAGAGACATCAAAGTTTGAATGTATAATAATATAATCTAGTCTTCTAGTTCTATTATATATGAAACAGACCCTGTGTACTCATAGTGTTATACTATGTATAGTAGATTGTCTCCATGTCTCCATAGACAAAGTCTATGATTTATGTCTACTTGTCATTAAATTTGTCTTATGAAAAATCCCACTAGATATGATAGTAACATAGTATCATTGTAATGAGTTTTACTATACAATATGAATGATATATAAATCATCAATGAAGGATAATTGTACTATTATTAATTTGTAGTTATTAAATGTAATATACATGTCTACTATTGACAAAATATTGACTACAGTTTAATGTTCTCTTATATTGTTCTATTACAAATTCATATTCATCATTGTCTCTTATCTATTCATTCATTATTTGTTATTTCTCTTTGTCATTAGTAATTATTAGAAAAGACTTTAACTTATAAATACTTATATCATATCATAAAGAGCATCTCAAGATACTTGTATTAGGTGAATGATTGATCTCCAATTGTGTGACAGTGATCATTCCAAATGTCCCAGCATCCCTGCGTGCTTAGTATTATGGGAATGGGACTACTACTTATATGGTACCTTTAGGACTGTGTATATCCCAGAATATACTAGGGAACCCAGAATACTTTATATTATAGGATTTATATCCTTTTCATGGTTCCCCCTGGATACTTTGTATTAGATGATAAGGGATCTTCCAATTGTATAATATTAATCATTCCAGCACGTCCTAAAGTATCCTAGAATACTCCCTTAATTGCTTTTTAATTGTTCACACAATAAAAACCTGGCATACTAAATCTATCCTAATTTGTGAATCTGGTGATAATTAATAGACAGAGTTCCTATTACACATTTTTCATTTAGAAACAATTACTTATACTGGTTTGTATTATAAAATACCTCACTAAAATTTAAGCTTTACTCATAATATCTGTTTCTCTCTCTCTCTCTCATATATAAAGAAGTGTCCATTGAGGTTACTTGTCACATACATGTTGTGGATGGTTCACTTCAAGTTTATTGTTATTGAAAACTCCAAAAGTAATATCTGTGTCTGTTTTACACGATTGTGAATTTTTTTGACTTACGTTATAGGACTTTTAGTACACATTTTTAGGTCAAAGCTGTATTAATATATATGTTGTCCGTAATGTTTTTATTATAATATATAATGTAAATTTTTGTTTTTTATTCAAAATATTGATCAACGTCTACTAATCATGACAACAAAAGCACTACATGATAGATAATAGAGAGCAGGTCAATGGATACATGACAATGACGGATGCATAACTAGATAAACGTTTTGGTCTAATTGTTGACCTATGAATGAATGTAATAAGATATAGAATGAATGTTATAATGTATAATGTATAGAATGTTATTGTTATAATCAATTGCATAAAATAATTATATTTTATATATCATTTGCATTGTCCTATTATTCTAGAATTTTCATGGATTATTTGGATTTTTTAACACTCACTGATATTTTCAAAAAGCTCACAAATTATGTGCGGTCACTTTAGCTCTAACAAAAATAATTTCTTGTCATCTCTTTGCATAAAACGATGCTTCAGTTTAAAGTTGGGCACCCTTTATATTAGCCTATAAATTATATGTACAGAGGACTATAATGTAATTTGTCACACATGTTCACTGGCAGAATATGAATATTATTACTCATTAAGATAATACATTTACACATGATTTACACATGAACCTACAACACATATAGAAAGTAAACAAACATGTTACATCTATTCAGTTAATAAGTTAGTTACAAAATTTTAGCAACTACATAGTCATCAATCCATGTGAAAGAAACAATAAGTTTAATGTAACATGAAATGTGTGTAGAATTTTAATTTTTAATTAAAATCCTCTGTATTATATTTCTGCCATACTATATACAAACTACAACAGTATATATTTTAGTATAGTCTTGATAGCTCTTCATTACTAATTTGACTCCTCCAGACTCTTCATGAATTCCCCCTCATCAGATGTGTCAAAGAGGAGCTTGAAAGTCTCTTCATCACCAACCAGCTAAAAGGATTCTGAACACCTAGAGGGTTTACAAAAAACTTGACGGTCCCAAACCAGACAGACCAGTCAAAACCTGTTTGTATTGTCAGACTGACATTCTTCATATTCAGTTGTCGCTGCATTTGATACAATTTCTTAATTTGACGTTGTTTTACACAACAATTAGAAAAAAGCTAAAAAAATGAAACATATTATGGAGATCTAATGCATAATTAACTTGAATTAAATTATATATTCATTAAGTTAAATATCACCTGATGATTATTAGTATAGCAATTGCCAACAAGCACCCAAAACACCCACAATATTATGTTAATACAGGGGACAGATGTACTCTGTAAAACTTGGATGGATTTAAATGGAATGATAATGTTTATTGTATGTTGGCCATCAGTTGACTCCAGCAACATTAAACTTCACTGAATTGAGCACCCTTCCTCAGAGTAAGTATATTTTTTTGGACATCTATCCAGTTCCTCTTCACTTCCATTGACAAATAACATTATTAATGTGAATAGTCCTGTCTGGTTTACCCATAATGAGATCCACTAACAGCTGTGGCTCCTATAATATTACAAGCAAAATGTTCAGTTTGGCTAAACTCATATATACATTGTACTTAACATATGCATAAGAGTGAATATAATGTCATTACCTGTTGCATTGTAATTCAATTGACGGAATACAACTTGAGCTTCTTTTGTTTGCTCCTCCATTATCTGATACCAGACCCCAGTTGTATAATAAACAGACCTCAACTTGTTCCTTCAAGTGCGTTATTACCACTTACCAGACGTATATCAGAATCAGAACAATCTATAACAAACTTAATAGGTTGTATAAATGAGAGTATCTAAACTCACTATCTCTACAGACAATTCCTACAACATTATTACGAGAACAAGTGAAGGAGCCATATTGGTTGTTTTTCACAATCGCTAAGACTACCTTCAAAGCCACCACAATGGATATTTGAATACACAATAGCTTGATTACCTCACCAAAGTAAGAGTTTATGTAACAGTAGGCTCTATGGAATATACATAATTAGTCCATTACATAGGGATAGGGTTCATTATACCTGATATTCCAAGGCCAAGTTTTCTACATACAACATAGGCATCAACCGCAATATCAAAGCCAGTACCACATACACTTCCTTCCCCAGACAGCCCTCTGGAACATACTTCCAACGCCCATATTTATCAGATGGCCATTTATAAGTTGAACTGCTCCATCAAGACAACTATCAGGATTCTAAAGAAAAATTATGGACAACATAATCTCTTCACTAAGCCTACCATAGCAACGTAGTCCAATAGGCATACTGACAATTAGACTGACATCGGTCCACTGGATAACACATTTCCTGTTAAAGATGTAGCAGTTGAGTTCATTAACACAAGAGAAATTTGAAAAAGACTTTCAAAAATTGATGAGCCCAAATCTCCATCATTAAAAATAGACTGTGACTAAATAAGGAAAAGCAATATCAAAAAGTTTAGTGTCAAGGACATACTCGTCATAGTTTTTTGTATATCCAAGCTGCCTACTCAAGCAACAACAGCTTCAATTGGACCCAAATAACAAAATTTAAAGACCAAGATCCATAATAGCTCAATACTCTAAAGGTCCTTCAGGTGTGCTTGCTGACCACCAGTCATCGGATATTACCATGTGTACACTTGAGTGCCTCTATTGGAGGTGTAATACATGTGATCAGGAGTGTCACATTTAACACAAGCTACACTGGTATCCTCAAACATATCTTTCCTTGTTGTATGATAGAGATGTCAGGTTACAGTCATTTAACTTATCCTCATTCAGTACAGACATGTCAGACAAATGAATAGTTTTTGTTTGCTTTCCAAAATATGAATTGTAATAAATAACAGTGCCTATATTTATACAAATTATACACGATAGATAATTAAATTAATTCTAGACCTTGGGTTTCATAGCCTAACTGTCGACAAATTACTTCAGCATCTTGTTGATTCCAACCAGAATCAACACAATCCCCCAGATATTACTGTAGCAAACTTCTATAGTACCGTTCATAACTCCATTCACTTCCTCTAGATTCACATCTCCATCATTACAATCTATATTGTGTAAAATATATCCATAAAAATAATTAGAGCTAGTACATTATTAAAGTTCATACCATATCCACATAATAACTCCTGCCACATTTTTTACGAGAGCAAACTGACTGTGGATAGATTGTTTTGTTACATTCAGTTAAAGTATTCTCCCATCCACCACAGACAAAGTTTGTATATACTATTGGATAATCCAGCACCAAATGTAGATAATTTAGTGAACACTACTGGTTCTAAATTATCAAAAATTTTGATGACGCAATGTACTAACTATTTTTTACCTAGTTCAGGATGACCCCTTTGTTACAAGCAACATAGCATCAGTGGCTATCCCATCCTTGATCACAGACAGTACCCCAGACTCCATTATAGCACACTTCACAACTCTACCTTCATTTTCAATGAAACCATCAACTAAACGAATCTCACCATTAGGTACCCATTCCAGGATCTATATGACCAGCATTGTTATGTATTATTTAAACTTGTTAGCTTACTGAAGCAAGTTATGGCAATGTTTGATAAAGCACACCCCGGTGTACACTCACTAGTGTGTACTATTACACTGTGAGATAACAGACTCAGTTCCTGTACATGGTAATGTTTTTTGGAATAAACTGAAGTTTTCTAGCAGTTCCAAAGGTTTCAAAAATTTATTGAATAATTGGGCAGCTGTAAAAAAAAAAAAGAATGAGAATAAAAAATTATTTTATTATTTATTTATTTATTACCTGAATAGTTAGTGAATCCTTGTTGCTTAGCAAGCTACAGAAGCGGTAACAGGCTCTAATTTACAAATTGTGACAAATATCCATTATTACAATACTGCTAATCGCCTTTACCAACTGTGTGACTACCATGAGTCTAATGTTACCATTAATTTACACTCTGATCCTGGAGTGTTAACCATCAGGTTGTTTTAATACATTCACTTGTTCCTCATAAAACAGTCTACATCATCATTCTATCAGAGGCTAAAGGCTATTTACCACTATTAATGAGGAGTAGTTTTAGAACATTGTGTGAGACTTGTTTCATGACAAAACAAAAGACATGTTTGAAATGAACAATAGCTTTGGCTTGCCATATGTATACCCATGAATAGGATCAGCAACTATAACCATCATGAATATTAAATAACTTCTTATAATTAACATACCTTCCTCCACTATAGGCCCCAACTCATTACAAACCACTGTGCATCTCCATCATCCAATCTACATCTGATATCAAGCCCATAAACTGTTTATAACACACTAGAAGACAGTGCCTTCATTTGAATCTTTTCCCACCAACAGTTTAACATCACCATTTTGACAAGCTAGTAGAGCCAAGCAATGACATTATGATTAAGCCAAAAGGACTTACCCATCTGTACCAGTAACCCAGCATGTTTTTGTTGTGTACACTATAAAATTTGGAAATTACATCTTTGTTTCAGGATGTATGCTTGTTTCCCACCAGAACAAGCGTAAATTACTCCAATACAGGACCAGTGGTTTCACCAAAATGTGCATCAAATATGTCAAAAAGATCTATATATATTGACCAGAAGTAATGTGTGATATATTATTATTTGTTAGCCATACTTTGTCCTACAAACTACATAGGCATCATGTGGCTCCATCCAGTCTCACATAAGCACCCATATTCCATTGAACAGATTTCAACTTGACCTCTTGCTCAATAGTACAGTTGACAAGTTTAACTTCACCATCACTTGAACATGCTCCTGGATCTGTAGTTAATATGATGATGAATCATTAACTTATATTCTAGTAATAGTACTTACTATAATAAACGCAGACCATACGCCAGTGTACATCTTGAGTATGAAATATAGCAATCAGTTTTCCCCTTCCTGACTTTAAGCACATTTCAGAAAAGTATTGCTGACCCCTACTACATGCTTTTATTTAAATGGTTAAAGCATTACTTCTAACCAATCTCTCAGTCATCAAATATACTGGCATCTAATAAAAATATATTATTAATTGTCTATACTCTTACAAGTGTAGTTATATCCCAGTGATTACAGATGACTGAAGAAGCGTAAAAGTGATGATACACACAAATGGTGCCCACATCTCCTTCATAACAATACTCTACTGTGCAAAAGTGAGCTAGGGATCAAATGGAGAAAGTTTATGATCAAAAATAATGAACCAATCAGATTCATTGTTTAAAGGACCAACATATTCATTGTATTTTATTTCCCACGCTACATTAACCAATCATATTGTTTTAATTATGAGACCACTAAGTTCACTAGTTTAAAACCATTCACATTCATTTCATAGTAAGTCTGAAGTCTGGATATTATACTTAACTTATTAGTTTAAAATCAAGATTATTTAACCAGGACGTGTCAATTATCGAGCGAGTCCGAATTTTGGTGGCTGGGGTGGGATCACTTCGAACGGAAGACAGAAGAGAACCCGCCCAGTGACGAACGAGTAGAATTCGGATTACGACGCTCATCGAATTACACAATAAGACTGAACCCTTCGTGAACGAACGAGCACAATTTGGATTACAACGGCATTCATACATACAATAATATCAAAACCTTCGAGAGACACTTCAAATGACTTATAGATATCAATCTACTGTATCAGATAGCGAAGAAACTGTTAGTAAGAGGAGAAACAAAAACGAAGAGAAATAAAGAGATGAAGAATTGACACATGTAATGGCTAGGATGGCTATAAATGATGGACAGAATCAAACTCAGAGAGTACTAGCGTTCCCAAGTTCAGAACCATGGGAGAAAACGAGGATATTGGAAGATTATCTGACTCTTTTTGAACGGCATATGATTCTTAATGACATCCCGAAGATGAGTGGACCCGACCCATTAGCACTGTGCTCATGGGAGAGCAGGAGCAGCTACAATGAGGTAGAAACCGAAATGCACCTTATGCCCATTCTCAAAGCAAGCAATTCTACAACGTTATGAGATCAACCCATAGGCAAGTCGAGTGAAGCTCCGACAGATGGAGAATTCAAGATAGATAACGACATTGCCGAACATTTTCACAAGAGTGGATGCGCTTGTTAAAATATGGCTGATACCGGTTTCAAACCCAGATTTTGTCTGACAAAGAGCGATTGAGAGGAACTGGAAATGCGGTACGAAGGAGATAGTGATGGAGCAGGTACAAACTGGTCTGGTCCCGGGACCTTCAAGTCACGATAGATGCCTCGAGGACCTCGGTTACCGTGGGGGAGCTAAAACAGTGCATTCAAAGACTACCAACTGAAGCGAAAAGAGGAAGGTATGGAACGAAAATTTATTACATCCTCCGACCTGAGATCAGGAATTTGGACGGAACAGTCAGCCTAGTAGGATAACAGAAAACCAAGTCCACCCTCAAGAAGCGAAGTAACCTGCTCACAAATGTGGTCAGATTGGTCACATTGTTTTTTTTCCAGGAATTGCCCTACAAGAAATCATTTGGACAAAAGATGAGTTTACGAGATTTGTTTAAGGAAAGTGATTGTGAATGGAATACCTACTGACAGAATAGTGTTGGACACGGAGCATCTACCACTATCATACATCAAGATGGTATTGGACAGAGGAGAACTATACTGGAGATGCTGTGACAATTACAGATTCTGGAGGATCTACCCGTTTATACCCATAAGCTAAAGTTGACGATTTCATCTACAACTGGGAACAAGAGTTCATCATGAAGTGGCTGTGTCAGAAGTTTTGCCTCGCATATGTACTGTGGGGCAGAGATTCCCCCATTGTCATAACCTTGGTTAGATACCTTTCCACGACAAGTTATAAAGGCGAGGTGGTAATAAGATAATCAAGAACGGTTTTGCTGGAGCTGTGGTTACAAGAGCTCAGAGTTAGAGAAATCAGAGAGTCGTTGTCATGCATAATGAGGAAGGTTGGATCACCAAGGAATTCAAGTCCATTTGTGGCAGTGTTAGAGCTTCTGAGAAGGCAAGAATTGGAATCACTGTCAACCGAAGTGCGGGAGGACAATCCAAAGTACTAAGGAAGAACTAAGATTGATTGTGACTGTTGGATCAGACGGATCAGAACTCCCATCTGGGGAAGCAGTAAATTTAATTTTGATGATACTTTTGTTTCCGAACCCGGACAGGTACAATAAACAAAACCATGAGCCGAGAAAATGCGAGAGCTCCAAAGACGAAATGGATTGTACTGCCACAAGATATCAGCTCATTGAAAGCAAGCAAAGGATCCATGAGATTCGCAAGCTTGGAAGGCAAAAGGATTCAAAGCGTGTGATATTAGAAATGGATGTGTTGTGTCGATCTGGTGGAAGGCAAAATAAACCAATGAAAAGGACATTTCAGAATCGTTTCTGACCTACAACGATACCGGTTCGAGTATTCCCAAAATGGCCCATGACATGCCAATGTGCTTGGAACATATGGGAGTTGAACGAACTCTTCAGAGAATTAGAAAACGTTTCCCTTGGTGGCCAGGAGTAACAAAGGACGTGAAGACCCTAGACAATTCCTGGCCCCGAAAATGTCAGAAAGTGGCTAGGCGAACCTATGAAAGTGGCCATTTGGTTGAAGATGCCTATCATTTGGCAAACCCTTCGAACGGATGCCAATGGATATAGTATGTACCCATTACCTAAGACAACCAGTGGACAAGCTATGTACATTTTAGGTCTAGTTAGTGACTATGCTACAAGATTTCCAGAAGCCTAACCCTCTCCAGGAGATTTCCAGCTGTAAGTGTAGCAGGTGATAAACTTATGAGATTTAAGGTTCCAGAGTGGGAGTACCAATGAAATTTGACCAGAACAAGGCACAAACTTTACTTCAGAACTGTGAAGGAATGTACTGGATGTTGGGAATCAAAGCCAGAACCAGCCGACCATATCACCCACAAACTGATGGTTTAGTAGAGAGACTGCTGAACCAGAATCTGAAACTCATTGGGTTAAAAGAAAAACTTCCAAGATCCACTGACGACAATGGGATAATATGTTACCCCTGGTTACTATTTGCCTACAGGGAAAAATTCCTCAGGAAACACAGGATTCAGTCCCTTTGACTATTATAGTTCAAGAGATGTGAAAGGACTATTGACATATTGAAGGAATCAGTGGATTGCAACACAACCAGAATGAAACGACATTACCAGCTATGTGTTTTGTCACTGCCGTCAACGTATGGAAAAGAAGCCCATGAGATAGCCAACAGAATTGAAGAAGGCTTCAAATAAAGCAGAAACAATGGTAAATGATCAGCATGCTTGAGAGAAAAGGTACATACCTGGAGGATCAAGTCTACTATTACTACCAGATAAGCACACAGAAGTTTAAAGCGCAGTGGCAAGGACCATACCAGGAATCAAAAGAGAATTGGAAGTGTCAACTATGAGTTAGAGATGCCCTGAAACTAACATGACCAAGGTATTCCATTGTAACTTGCTTAAACAATGGTACCCTAGGACAGAAACAAGTTACACTAGTATTGTGGAGGATAGCACTGGAGTTGATAAGTCCTGAATGGCAAGAAGGGGACCACGAGATAGGTACCACTACAAGGAAAAGAAAAACAAGAATTAGATAACTCCTACAACAATATAAGCCAAGTTATTGATCCCCAAGCCTGGGAGTGCTAAAACGAACAGTGCATAAGATTGTGACGGAATGGAAGTGGCCCAATACGTCAACGACCTTATTCGATATACCTCCAGCCCTGAAGAAAGATCCTCTGTGTGAACTGCAAACCATGCTCAAGGATGGATTAATTGAGGAGTGAGCAGCATGATGGTCATCACCAATTGTTGTGGTTAAAAAGAAAGGATGGCAGTAATAGATTTGTGTGGATTACAGGAAATTGAATGCCATTACCAAATTTGATGCCTACCCCATGCCAGAATTGACGAGATGTTAGATGCCATAGGGAATCAAAATATATATCTACTCTCGATCTAGCGAAAGGGTATTGGCAGATACCAAATGGACCAAAGGATTGCGAGAAGACTGGCATTCAGCAGCCCTTTAGGGTTATTTCGTTCACTGTTGATGCCTTTTGGACTAAGTGGGGCACCAGCGTCTTTTTCAACGAATGATGGACCCAACCTTAAGAGGACTTATGACTTGGTTGGTGTATACCTAGATGACATTGTACATCATACTCAACTTGGAAAGAACATCTAGTTCATTTACAGCCAGTATTGGAAAGACTACAAGACGCTGGATTAACTCTGAAACTACAGACGTGTTGAATTTGGAGCAGGTCAGAATGCCACTTATCTTGGACATCACATTGGGCGAGAGTGTAGACCTGAACAGAGCAAGGTCATGGCATTAAAACAATTTAAAAGAACCAACAACGAATGAAGGAAGTTCGAGCATTCTTGCGGGAATGACTGGTTATTACGGAGATCAATAGAAATTTTGCCCAAATAGCTGAGCCACTAACTAAACCTTACAAAGAAAGGATTGCCGGAGACTATACGAATGGAGGTTGCAGCAGAAACAGCATTTGAGAAACTGTAAAACTACCTCACTTCATCAACTGTTATGCGGAACCCAACCCTAATTTAACATTCCTTGTGCAGACAGATGCATCAGATGTAGGGATTGGAGTGGTATTGCGTCAAGAGACCCATAGGAAATGACTATCCTATTGCTTACTTCAGTAAGACACTGCTGGACATAGACGAAAGTATGCTGTGTTGAAAAAGAATGCCTAGCATAAAACTAGGAGTACAAAGCCTTTTCAGTATATTTGATCGGAAAGCCTTATATATACAGACCGATACCACCGAGCGCTCCAGTGGCTACAGAAGTTTAAAGAAGGGAACTCTAGACTGAATGAGGTGGAGCCTACGCTTCAGCCCTATCAATTACAGTAGAATACAGAAAAAGACAACAGAAATGCAAATGCTGATGATTTGTCCCGATTGTAATTAGAGCAACCCGCACTTCGTGCAAAAGAAGGTGGGAGGAAATGTGACAAAAGTGAGCTAGTGGATCAATGGGAGAAATTTTATGAATAAATAATGACCAATCAGATTCATTGTTTAAAGGACCAATCATATTCCATTGTATTTTATTTTCTCACGCTACATAATCAATCATATTGTTTTAATCATGAGACCACTAAGTTCACTATTTAAAAACCATTCACATTTCCATTCATAGTCAGTCTGAAGTCATGGATATTACACTTAACTTATTATTTTAAATCACGATTATTTAACCCAGACGGGGTCAATTATCGACGCGCCGACATCTACCCTTCCTTCATTAGGTGTTGTTCCATTAGTTAATCGCATAGCACCAATTAGTACAGGCAGTGCCTAAAGTTAGTAATATAAATGTTTGATTTTTTCTACCACTACCCATTTACCTTGTGTAGTAGTAACAAATAAGTGCAAGAGTTTTGTTTGCTCATTACAGTGCCAGCTATAATAGTAATAGTAATTGTTATTGTAATTGTAATACGTGTAACACGTGAGAGAGAAGTATCAGAAGTGTACAGGACCATACATAAGATCATAATCTGTAGTATCGTCCATATTGGATAAACTAGTTATAGCTATACCAAACCAAAAGTAATATTTTTAAGACATAATTAAAGTCACTAGCTTAATGCTCCAGAGTATCCCATTTCTTGACACATTAGCTTGGCAGTGTGGAAAAAACAAGGGGGAACGAGATCACAACACTTTTCCATAACCTCTCTACCAATACAAGGCAATACCTTCATTATTAGGTCCTGTGAGCATATGGCCTCCATAATCTGACTTGTCCACTTACGCAAGAGTCTGATACATACCTGAAAGTGGAAGTCATGTACTTCTCAACCATTACATGCCCATATATTATTATATATATTGAGATATTTATTGTACAAACTGTTTAGATTATCAAACTCTTCCATCTGTAACAAAATAGAGTATACTGTTACAAGAATTTAAACAACAGGTTAGCAATAAATACTTATATACTGCCAAATAAGACATACCATACATCTGATTCCCACATCATCACTATGAGAGCAACCATAGAATTTGAATTATAACTGCAGAGAAAAGACTAAGACTATTTATGGGCAGCTACATCTCCTCATGTTAATAGCGCCAAAACCTTGTCCAAGCCCACCACAACACCAGTCTGTATCTATCATTATAATGTCCATCTTTTATATTTAACATTAATTTAAACTTACATGCTCGCTAAAAATCCAATTGTTTACAAGCTGCTCCTTGCAGCATTCCCAATCACCCCCAACATTATCAAACACAGTAACCCACTCATTGTTAATACCTACGTTCTATAACTCCTTTATGACCTATCATAATAATATGGCAACAATCGTATGTCCTGATAGGACATGTACCACCACCTATGAACAAGGAATAAATAGTATGATTTACGTATATAGAAACATTACTTTTCGGCATATAACATTAGCTAAGTTATTGTAACTGCAGTAGGTGTTATTTGAGATGAATAGCCACAGTTATATAAAGTTGTCTCTGTTGCAGTACAGTGCATAGTCCATCCAGTATAGTGCCATTACCCCAACCATAGCAAAGATCCCTAAATGTTGTAGCTCTGTAAAAGTTATATTATTCTATCCTAAGTCTTAAATTAATTGAACATAGCTTTTTAAGATTTTCCGATTCATCAATGATAACATTAAATATAGTAAGTATTACACTTCTTTAACACTTGTACAATACAAGGTATGTAAAAATGTCTTAACAAAAAGGTGTTTTTTAAATTCTTTATTGTCCTATAAATATTGACTGTAGCCCTTATGCTTAGTAATATTCAACACATTTGAAATATCAAACGTCACCATGAAAAACATGAACAAGCAATATCATATATACCAATAAGACCATGAATTGGATTTAGGGCTAGACTTTAACAAACAGTTTCGCTCTCTTATTGCTTTTTACCACAAAAATCATTTGCTGGGTACCCAAGGTGAATAAATCTGTTGCCAGTTGTTGACTGCCTATACACAACTTTAGTTTTTTTTTAAAAAAATCTGTAATTTCTTTGCCTCTCTTATCTAAACTGAAGTGTGTACTAATTTGTGATTCTTTGGAGGCACGCTGATTCACTTAAAATATTGCATTTGTGGAGTAAAAATTAGCATGTTCATTTTGGAATCTTTGAGTTCACGTCGACTTAACTTAAACTTTCATTTCGTGAAGTAAATAGTTAACATGTTCCTCTTTTTAGGCAATTATTTCATTGACACCGTTTATTATAGTAGTAGTAGTAATTACTACATAAATTAATATTGGCTTAAGTTATGTATCCCAAATTGAGCCTCGAACTTTAAAGCTGATATCATCACACATATTCGTGTAAAAATAGTCAAATTTTGCTTTCCTTTGAAAGTGAACATAATATATAATTGTCATTAATAATTACCTGGTGTTGTGTATCCTAACTGACTGCAAAAACCTGAGTCAGCAACAGTCATCAAAATTGTTATTTACAGACCCATCCCCAGGTATCGTTAATACAGATTTGGAGATTACCCTCCCAGTCTCTAGAGCCCCAAACTAAACGAACAGCTCCTGAGGTATACAGGATTCGAGAATGTGTTCCAAATTATTATGCATAGATCATATAACAATTCATTTCAATTTTGCTTTATTCACTTACCTTACCTGACACTAAATGCAAAGCATGCAAGTTAGATAATGTCACAAAAAGACAGCATATTGCTCTTGCTAGTCTTGGGAAATGAAATACTTATTTTTTCCTTTATATATTGAATGCTATGGTGTGGTGTATTAGTAGTCTTCCTGGAAATATAGGTATAATTAACATTCTCATGTGACATATGCTGGATTTCAAAAAAACTAACAATCACTGGGTTGTTTTGAATTTCCTTTTCCTAATCATTCACATATTTCAACATGTTTCTGGAACTACAAGTAAGCAAGGGGTCCCATTAACATGTGAATATTAATTATACCTATATAGGTAGTGAATCTCATTGTTTTAGAAACATTAATTATAATAATATATTGTATTATTCCAAATAAAGCTATAACTCTTCACTCTTACTTCAAAGATGAAAAAGCTGTTTAAATTTCAATCACTTTGTTAATTGGTTTGTAGTAAACCAAGTACTTTGCATGCTATTTGAGGTTTATTTTTCCAGCAACAACAGCTTTAAAAATAATTTAATAAATTTTATAGTAAGTTACACAATGATATAACATTAGGTGCACTTTCTTTCAGTTGTTGTGATGAAACAAATAATGACAATAAACATTTTTTTTTTTATACAGTCAATCAACATGTTTACAGTAATTGCAAAACATTGTCATTAAATAAGGTATTTTAATAGCTGCCCTTGCAAAAACTCCATATTGTTATTATAGTCTTCTGGCTTCGTGATATGATTTTGCCATGCATTTTTTATGACAGATAGTTAAATGATGCTAAAGTGATTCCTAAATTGATTGGTGCAATGCATACAAGTTATAAATGACCTATCCTGCATCTGCCTATAATCCATTTGTCAGTTAGATGAAAATACTTCATTGTAAAATTAACATTAACACTGATGCACTTTACCAATACTGTTGTAACATCTATGTACCTGATTTGCAAAAGTGTGACCACTCTGGTCTGTCAAAAGCACTTGGAACCTGATTTTGAAAAATACCTGTTAAAACATAAAAAAAACAGTTTTGCATACATATAGAATAAGTTATGCATATATATAGCCAACTGTATGTATACAAAACTGACATGTTTCAATATGATTTGACTGTAATTTGTTCACAAATCAGGTCACAAAACGTTTGACAGAAGTGGTCCCTTTTTGCAAATCAACGTCACATATAGACATCATAAAGTGTAAGGATATTTCCATGGAGATTGGCTATTGAGACATATAGATGAACAGATTAAATAATCAGACTCTATTGACTACAATAGAATTATTACATCTCTTGGGTACAATACAAACATGTCAATGTTACAGGGTGCTTGAAAAATTTAGTGAAAGATTTGAAACTTTTCAATTGGAATAATATATTATGATTAATGTGAATTCTAAGAATTCTAAGACATAATCTTGTATACTTCCTTTGAAAGTATATCCCAATCTTAAAAATTCTATTAGTAAATTTATAATGAAAATAAGTCAATTCTTAGAAGAGGTAGGTTCTTGAATTAATTGGATGTTCTGTGTTACACTGAAAAACTGTCTAAGGAAGTACAAATATCTGATCATACTTTGTATTAATACATTGTCTGTAAAGTAGAGGGGACAGTATTATAGACATCATATTTTAACATAACTTGGTAGTGCTAATTTTTCAATGGACAATGCTGATTTTAAGAAGTAGTATAGTACAATATAAATATTCAACTAAAACAGGAGTAGTGAGAAACCATTATAATCTTTAATTACGCTATTAAGTGAAAATTAATACTATTATAAATAATATATCAAAGTCTTTGTAGTGTTTATATAATATTGAATTTATGATGTATTCTAAAGTAATTAGGGACCCACTTATATAATTGCTTTAATATTATATATATGCTGGATAATAGAAATGATTATATTGCATGATTTTGAGTATGAGACCCTTGTTTCACTTTTGGATCTATATATATTACTGAGTGACCACCTCTCCATAGACTAGACAGTACATTACATCAATATATATATTATGGACCATTAAGTAATTGTCAAGTAATAATTAGATCTCTTATTAACAAAGCTTTAATCACCATATTGAGCGTTAAAGGACTAATTTCCACACAAATAACATAAATAATAATGATAATAGCATAAGTCCTAGTACCTTCAAGTACTTAAAGATAAATTAAGTTTGTTTAGATATCAGTAAATAATAATAAAGTCTGTTAACATGAGCTCAAAATAATTAGAGTATACATGGTAATGTGAATATATAGGATATTCAGTAGACACAGTTACAATAATTATACTGACTAGGACAGATTGATTGAGCTTCATGTCAATGCTCAGTAGTTTGCAGCAATGTTATCAATTACATATTTGAGGAGGTAATCATTCATTCCAGCTACAAATAAAAGTAGTGGATGGAAATTACCCATCAACAATAACAAATGTAAAACAATTGAGTAGGAACACCTATATATTTTTACTGAAATATCATATTATAGTTTATGACACATTTGTATGTGCAAAAACCACCTAGTGCTAGTCATTTTATAATTGGTATCTGCTTTGACCTACATGTAAACAAATTCATTGCATGCATTTCAAGTAGTATTGCTGCCTTAGTATTATTGATTTTAAGGGAATTTAAATTATTACCTATTTGGGTACTGAGGTCAGATTTTTAATTCTGTTGGCTATGAATGTAGTTACATATATAGAATTATATATACCAAAAAAGCATTATATATATGGTTGTTGTTCTCAAAGCTTAAACAGAGCAGCAATGAGATTTCTGATGTACATATGACAATTGAGTTACATGACCTTATCATACATGTATTTATAAGTTCATTTCTCTTTATAATTTGGTCTGTTTTTTTATACTGTCTACTGCTGTATTTATTTCTAATACTGAAGGCAAAACTGTCTGGTTAACCAAGGAAACTGCTATGTCTACTTTATGTGAACTTGACATATAGGGTCATTCTTACCAAAGTCAGGTGTAACTAATTTATATAACATAATGGCTTGATGCACCATCTGTTAGTTTATACTTAAAAGCAAATTGGAAATCCTCCTTTAACATCATTATTTTAATATCATACTTGGTTAATGACCTTTTGCTAACTTTTTAAGATTGCACCAGTTGAATATAGATATAATCATAGTCAGTATATGTTATATACAGAAACTGTGAAATTTTCTATGTTTTTAATACCAAATCAAGTGTACAAATCATACAAAGCAATAATTCACAATATAAGATAAACAGTTTACCCTCTGTAATGTATAAATAACATCATATACTTACAATGTGAGCCTAAATCTGAAAATACAATTAATGCCAGGTATATATTTAATATGAGATGACCATATATATTATGTGAAAATGAAGTGGTATAGAATTTTAAAACAACTAGTGACTTATGATCTACTTGTTATATAGTGTTCTCACTAAATATGAACTTTTCTTTAACAAAACAAACCTTCGTGTAAACAAACGTTATATGGAAAACTGTTGAACATTGTTTTTTTCTGAAGTAACAAATATTAGCTTTGTTTTAATGTTTATGCAGTAAACCATATCAGACACACTTCATGGTGGTCCTTATGTTCAAGCAATTTCTACACTTGTAAAATGTTAGTGTCTTTACATGTCACAAGATACTATGAATGTACTAAGTCAAGAAATATACTTGTAATCCTAATGTGTCAATGCTAATTATTTTGTCCTAAAAACTATTGTTTACACTGAATCTGTGATTACATTTAAGTTTTATGAATTTGTTTCAAATGTAAGGCTATATTAAAGCTAGTGCTTGGAGTTTCCCCATGATTTCTACTGGTACAATTCTCTGATGGTTACAACTTCAAAAAAATCTGGTAAGTTTGAAAAAATTGAAGTCTATTTTACATTTTAATGATATAAGTAAATTATAGTATCATAAGGAGACCAACTCTCAAAAAAGGGTAGTTAGGTCTTGCTTGCAAGACTACAAACAGTTAAGGAACAATTAAATATTTTATCCATACAATATATATATTTATATATATATATATATATATATATATATATATTGTTATACATATTTATGATATTTCCATTAACTTTTCACTAATAATTGTATGTGTACAATTGTAGCCTCTACAATATGACTAGTCTTGAAGCAGCACGTTCCCTTTGTTAGAAAGTTGGCCTCTAGACAAAGAATAAATAAAATGTACAACAGTAACTTACTACTTAAAAAGTGTTAACCTGTTCGGCCATAAATTTCTATGGAAGTTTAATTTTAGCTTATTATTACCATTATTAACTATTGTTGCAAGCAAGAATGTTAACAAACCTCATGCAAATAGATAGGAAGATGTACAGGGTGGCTGTTTTAAACTGAAGGCTTCTGGCATAATATTAGAAGATATTAAGCTAAGCTTCAGATTATCACTATAACCATTAAACTACAGGTTTGGATTGATTTGAGCTTGATAGTAAATGATTTTGCAATATTAAACCTAGACCTCTAAATATTTGAAATATGGAATAAATGAAGTTGTTAACAGGACAACTCCCCACAATGGTAAATGGCCAGACATAAATTGTTCAAAATTGTTGTTTCACAATGCTTTTTTGCTTTCTTTACATGTCTTAACATTTAAAAACATGGCTAAGTGTATTCTGCTTTTAACATTTGTCAAGTGGGGGGGGATGGTCGATGTCTGTATTTCTTAGTAGTTATTTTAAAACCAAGTCTGAGGAAAAGGACATAGTTGTGCAAAAAATTTGAGCAAAAGTTTACTTAATTTAGTGTGCAGAAGGACATTCATTGTGCTTTCTCTAAAAATAAAGATCAAGAATGAGTGTTCATCTAGCACTCACCAGAGGCAATGTGGACCCATTTTATTGTAAACAAAAAATGGCGTTCACAAAAAACTCAACAATTTACAGATTGAAGCGGTAGGAAAGTAGGAATGTTGGAACCAAATAGCACTAGCCTTCCGATTTGCAATACAAGTCCTCCAGTTGAATTTAGAACAGTTTTTAGAACAATTTAGATCACCTGCCAGGCCGCCTACCAAATATATACACGCGCCCACTGTATTGATTAGGAACGGGCGGAGGAAGGACAAAAATGACAAAAGCACAAAGGAAAACTTATGTTACACCAAAGCTTAATGAGAAGGAAGACATCAGGCTAGATCTCCCTGTGTTCTTGAAGACTGGTTCAGGGAAATTGCAATAGAGGAGTGTTTTGGTCACTTGTAGGGGATCAAAATAACTTTTTCTATGCTATGTAAAGTAAACACGAGTAAATACAACATTATGTACAGTGAAATGTTAGAGTCTATAAAGGGGCAACATCAGAATTCAGCATTTGTAATTATACTAACGAGCACTCACTGTGAGTATATTAAAATTTCACTGGTTGGTATGAGCATTGCAATAGTCTTACTTCATTCTAATCTTCTAATTTCATATACAGCAAAATAAAACTACTGATTAATTGCACAGACTTTAAGATGAACATGTATACTTCAATACAATTAGGCACATTTATGGTGCCAGGTGGGCATTACTTATGAGTAAAATGATTATGAACTTTAATTACATAACAATTCAAAGGTTAACAAAGTATATACAAATTAGATTTAGTCATATATAATATACATATGTATTATTTAAAAAAAACATCAATCTATATTAGGTTACAGTTTACAACAATGTCTGATAAGCCCAGTAATCTCAGTCCACCTACTCTGAATCTACTTTGTCATGAGTTTGAGAGATGTAGTAGAATGGGAGCAATTAGCTAGGATGTCTAAACAAAAAAAAAAAAAAAAGTACCATATGTTGAGGGTTGGTTGTATAAGTAGAGAATACCATGATGTACAGCAATTTCAAAATGCACATGCTTTACAAAAATGGCTGCAGCAAGTTAATACTGTACATCATGGCGTGGTGTAGCTATGCTGTGAACTCATCTATCCTGTGGTGCTGAGTGTATTTGAAGAAAAATATGCTCTTGTTTTAGATGAAGTATGTCTGAATCAGTCAACCATTACAAGGTAACAATCGTAACACTTGAAGCCAATCAAAGAAGGGGCTACTATTCTAGAGCAAGAAATAATGTACCATGGCTGCTGATGATATTCTGTACGATTGCAGTAATAGTAGTTGTTGATAATTTTTCTAATAGTACTATTCAATAGTAATACCCAAACCCTCAACTAAAAACATATGGTATATCCAATGACAACACACTGGAGAGGGCCAATGTACAAGTCTGCTTCTTCCACCCTTGTCACAAGCTCTTTGATGAATCCTCCTCTCTGTCTCCTACTCCGTCCTCTCTACTCCATAGTCCAATACCAGGTAATGCAAATTGATAACACAGTTTTGTTATATGCTGGCTGGCTCCCTTAAATTTAGTGCCAGCATCTGTGGAACCTTTGAAGTTGTCCTCTTAGCAATAACTCTGTGATAGTCTCATGGGAACAACCTCAAGAAATCACTTTTATAATATACAACGTGACTATAAAAAGATGGGATGGACAAGGATATATACCAATCTTTGATATTTTTAGCACACACCGATTAATTCAAGTGGTTAGATCATAATTAATTGCCAAAAAGGCTTTCATCCTCTTGACATCCTGCAATTCTATCTTTAGATCCTTATATCCATATACAGCCCAACTATATGCTACAAATAATAAGGCCAATTGCAGGTCCAACCTACCTCAAAGACATTCTTTACACGTCAAAAACAGTAAGGCTTGATTTACGTTCTAGCAAATAAAAATGCAGAGTAACTTACATGAAAATGATCAATAAGTCTGAAATTTTATCAATCAATCATTTTTAATGTAATAAATTATTCATTAATAAAGATTCCACACTTTACAGAGGCTGCGGTGTTAAAAAGACGAATTTCTAAATTAAACTATGCTAAGGTTTTAAAAACAGTCATGCACAATTTCCTATTGCATGTAAAATTAAGTTTAATTCTTGCCAGATATGGATCAGCAAACACCTTTTAGAAAGCAATGAAAACTTGTTTAGTCAGAAAGGATCACTGAAACAAAGAAATGCCAAGTTGACCAACATTCAAATGTTCTTACGTGGTTTTCTGATATTTTAGCTTGTAACATAAATTGAGGTGTGTTCATGATGTAACATGAACATAAGAAGAAATGGAGTGGCATCATGGAGTTTCTATGCTGAAGCCTATATTCAGTAAAGCAATAAGCAGCTATACTGAACACTATTGGCTAACTAATTATTATTCTTTATTAATTAGAAAATCAATAAACAATAGAAGATTATAAAAGTACTTAATATACTGAAGAGTGTATGCAGTCATTCATTCCTTACAACAGCCCTAAACACTGTCCCAAAAAAATTAAAAGGAATACTAAAACACCTTTTTATTAACGTTGAAAAAATCTAGGGTTCACAATTTTAAAAATGTTTAGAAGCAAGCGAAGGATAATAGCATAACATAGTGAGAATCTCAAAATAATTAGCTAACACAGATTAATTGTAATATCTTCTTAACTAAAGTGTCATTGATTGATTGCTATAACTTTAATTATGTAGAGTAATTTGTGTCAGGTATTTCACCATCAAAAACCTTTCATTTGTATATAGATTATTGCATATAATTATGCATAATTTTTCTATAGTTCCGCCAAAATCTCCTGAAACCTAACAGGCAATTCGTATTGACTATACAACTCATCAATGTATCATGGACCCCAATTGACTCTTGATGAAGCACAGGGTATTATCCTGTCATATCAGTTAGGTTATGTTGAAGTTTCATGGGATATACATAATTATGAAATACAATCAATGCCCCTGCTAATACTTCGTATGTCCTTATTGGAGACTTATATGTTCGAAAACAATATAAAGTAAAAATTGCTGCTGTCACTATAGCTGGGTTGGCAAATTTAGTGATTTTGTTTATGAGATGGTGAGGTGTCAATGCATAGTATCAATAACCCATATCATTCCTTGTAGATTATCCAACGAGCTACAAAAAAAAAGAGATTTACTGCAATTGATGAGGATTATGTCTTTTAATTACATTATTTTTAATTGATATGCTTTTTGTTTTCTGCAAATGTAGACTGCTTAGTTTAATAGATAGTTAAGAAACTTTATTTACTTATTGTTATATACAGCTAACATCACAATTTTTAGTAGAACATCTAATGAACATAGATATGTGGCTTTCTCTTTATGACAAAATATGACATACCACAAACTCTAAATACAAGTTATGATCATATTATGTTAGCTACCAACATGACAAAAACATGGACAATGTATAGCATAGGTGTTAGAAACCAGGGGGGGGGCAGTCTACAAGTCTGCTTGAGTTACAAATGATTGATTTTTTAAAGAGTGTGTGCTTAATTTTGCCATCTACGTGGTCTCAAGCTATACCCCCTATCTCTCTGGCTTTGAGACACATGTGCAGCAAAACAACTGTCTCTGCCTCAGCTTCATGACTACAAATCGAAGGCTAAACTGATAATAAATCTAAAAGAGCAAGGCAGGCAACAATGCCCTTGGTGACACAAAATGAGTCTGCAGGCCAACCAAACCATTAGATAGGGTCTTATGAATAAGTGACACTGGGGAGTATCGTTGACTAAGGACTGTTTATGCTGATGCTGTAGTTGACACTCGAGATAAAAATAACCAACGCTAAATCTAAAAGATATCTAGTCAAGTACTAAGTGGGTGTAAGGTCATCAGCCAGGTGTGGCCAGTCTAGTTGGTTTATGCAGCAACATGGCTCCATTGTGCACTAGTAGGCAGAAAACTATTTTTGCTTTCCTTGTGTGACTGCTGTGCGCTGTACACTGTTAGTAACAAGAATACTGATTCTGCTTTTGTTTCAACTGGATTTTGTAACTGGAGGAAAGCATCAGAGAGTTTTTTCGAAAATGAAAACACGTCAAGCACACTCTGAAGCGTTATTGAAGCTAAGCAGCAGCTGAATATTGCTTCAACAGCTATAGATAATGCATATAAACAGGAAGAGAATTTATGTAGAGAGGCACCTTTGAAACAGCTTCCATCATTACGATACCTTTTGATGCCAAGGGCTACCTATTAGAGGTCATGATCCTTCTGAAGGTAACCTCTTTAAACATTTGCAGCATTGTGAAGATGATCTCTAGCTTAGTGTTTGGTTGCCATATATAATAAGTATGTCTTACCTGAAATTGTGAATGAACAGATAGAACTCACGGCTAATAGTGTACTTCGAAGCATTTCTTTCAGGCATTCTTGAGCTGGTTGCTTTTCTATAATAGCAGATCAGGGAGCAGATGTGAGCAGATGTGAAAAAAATGTGCATGTGTATAGGTGGGTTGCCTTATCTATTATTAAGTATAATGAGGACCCTATTGGTCTGGTGAAAGTTCAAAAACACATGCTGAAACACTGCATACAACTCTTCGTGACGTTTGCAATATGGGTATACTGTCCTTTAGATAAAGCTTATGATGGAGCATTCCCAACATGTATGGACATGTTTGTAGAGTGCTGCACAAGTAAGCAGACAAACAGTGCACTTCATATACACTGTCGGCTCAATAACCAGTAGAGTGATGCTATAGTTGTAAAAAAGTGGACCATCATCAGCAGAATGCAAATTTAAGAGAGTCAAATGTTTTCACGAGGAAAAGAGGACACACTGCAGATGCATGTAGATAAATAAGATGAAATAAGATGTGGCCATATCAAAAAATAAAGTAGATATGACAGACTCTGAAATAGTAACGGGAGATGGTGTGTTAATGGACTGCAAAAAAAAAGAGTTCACAACAAAAGCAATTCTCAATGTAAAAATAAAATAAGACAAGGTGCCAATGGGAAATTGACACTAGAGCTGCAGTCATGATTGTGCCAAGAAGTATTTGCGTCTGAAAGTGGACAACATCAAAAGAAAATTGAGAATCAGCAACTGGACAGTTGATTAAACCTGCTGGAGAAACAACTGTGAAATGTCAAAATGGTGGAAGCACCAATTACTACACTGATGTCGTGAAAAGAGAAATGCCCATTCATGTTCAGCAGAGACTGGATACAAAGCATTTTTTGGAGAAAATTGGATGAGCAGTTAACAATGCAAGTAGTGCATTTCAGCTGAAGATGTGTCAACAAAGGCTAGAAAACCCATCCTTCACGGAAATACACCAACACAGTCTTTAGAGCAGGACTAGTAAAGCTGAAATGTGAAAAGTATCACAGCTCATTTAGAGTTATGCTAAACACACAAGAGCAGAGCTATAAATTACAGTCGGCATCGGTCATTTTCCAAACAAAACCCGTGTATGTGGCCGCGGGAAGAGCAACTTGGTCGGCCGTAATGGGCCAACACTGCTCATTATTAGCAGCCCACTTTGGTTTGATCCATTTTTTGCTGAGTCGACACTAAGCCCTCGTGGGTGGTTTCAGAAAACCCGAGCTTCTGACACAGTAAGTGAGACTGTTCTATTCTGAAAAGACTTATAGCCCCATTCGCTTTTTGTGCCTAGGAACCTGACTAGTGAGTGCTGAGACAATGCTTCGAGCAGCGAGAGTTATAATACCAAGCGGAGTGGGAAGGTCAGCCTTGCTCTTATTGAAATGGAAAACTGAGTTTGGACCAGTAGTGCAGAACTCTCTTCATTTGTTTCACCATCTTTACTTTTATCATTATGATTGTTGCTATGATTTGTGTGTTTGAATTAACAGAAATCATGTCGGCAAAGCAAAACAACCATGATCCATGATTTATAGCTCTGCAAGAGAAGTTTCTACAAACCACAAGCATTACCATTTGCTGTAAAACCAAAACTAAGAAGGCACTGGATGCCAATGGTAGAAGTAAATTTAGAAAAAGTAGATTTCAGCAAGTGGGGACCAGTAAATAAGACCTGATGGCACTGTGAGAGTGTAGTGACTACAAGGTTACCTCACCCCATTCTAGAAGAACAGGCAGTACCCGTTACCTATGATAGAAGAGTGTTTTCAAGCAATGAATGGAGGAAACCAATTGTACCAAAATTGATATAGCTCAGCATATACCAAATCATGTTGGATGATGATGGTCTAAAGTTAACCATCCATAAATACACATAAGGGGATTGTACCAATTGACACGATTGCCATATGGAGTAGCATTTAATCCCACAATCTTCCAAGGGATACTGGACAAAATTTACAAGGACTACATCAAGTAGTGTGGTACCTGGATTATACTCATCACAGAAGAAACATAGGAACAAACTTTAGCAAATTTGGAAGAAGGTTTTGAGCCAACTAGAAAAGTATGGTCTCGAACTCAGTCATAGCAAATGTCATTTTTTACAGAAAAAATTATACCTAATTTGTCAACCATTGTTGCCCCCCTTAACTAATTAAAAAAAGAAATGACATGGACAAAGAGAGAGGGAGGAAGTATTTAACACTTCCAGCAACAACTAGCATCATGCCATAGTACTGGGTACATTATGACCCAAAGCTACCATTGAGTTGGATTGTGATTGCTTCATCGGGTAGAAATTGGAGGCAGATGTTATCACATGTTATGATGAAAGATGGCACTAAAGGCAAATAGCATAGGTTTTCAAGGTCATTGTCCAAAGCTAAAAGGAATTATTCTTCAAATAAGTAAACTTTAAGCTTATTGTGGGGAATTGAATAGTTTCACTACCTAATCTGTATCTAAACAAGTTTACATTTGTTTACAGACCACAAACCCTTGACCGTACTGTTCAATCCAGGCAGATCAATAACCATTATTAGCATCTGTAAGAAATCCAGAGATGGCACCCTTTTTAAATGGATTATAGATACCACATTCAATTTCGTTCAACCACAAAAATTGGAAATTGCCGATACAATGTCAAGTTTCCCGTTAGAAGATACAAAACAGAAATCAACAGATATCGTGGGATCAGTACGGCAGCAACAATTTGGAGATATACAAGTCTCAACAAAACAATTTGCGAGAGCATCCCACGATGAACCCATTGCTAGCAAAGATATTCAGCTGTGTAGAAACGGCGTGGCCAAAGAAATAAGCACTGAATAACGACCATATTACCAGCACATCGAAGAATTAACATTGAAGAAAGTTGTTTACACTGAAAGAAATACAAGTAGGTATACCACCAGATTTGTGAGAGTGTTGAACTTGCTGCATGAAACCCAATCCAGCAATAGTAGGATGAAAGCACTGGGCAGTCTTATGTGTGGTGGCCTAACATAAAACCAAGACGTAGGAGAGGGTACGTAGCTCATGACTGGTAAGTCATGCCAACAGAGCCCACAAGGAGGACCAAGGAACCCCCCTTCACACCACTATACAACCAGCAAACCATGGCAAAAGAATTAGACTTTGCTGGAATTTTCTTAGGTAGATTGGTTAATTGTGGTTGAGAATGATTTCTACTTCGAAATCGGCTGAAGTCAAACACAACAGCTAAACATACTATACAAGAGCTGAGATTAATATTTGGTCATTTTTGGGCTGGAAAGAGAGGATTTGAAGACTTCACTAGTCCATAATGGTATCATATCATTCATAAGTAAGGTAGCACACCTACCATCCCAGATCAAAATGGACTAGCGAAAGATCAGCAAACAGTTCCAAATGGCAATGAAGATGTCAAGAGGAAAGAGTGATATTAACCAAAAAGCTAAACAAACTTTTTATTAAGGTATCATAAAACACCCCAATCAAACAGTCACAGGAAGCACCAGCTATGTTATTGATGAAGAGATAGCCAAGAGTAAATTAGACTTACTGCTTCCAATATAAATAAAATCATTGGAAGACAAGAGAGCAAAAGACGTATTTGACAAAAAGGCCAGGGAAAAAGAGTTTCTCAGAACAAGAAGTTTGGGTTGAGAGACTATCGAATGACTACCAAGTGGGTACCTTGTATTATAATGACAAAACCACCCTGTCTCTTATCGTTGTAAGCAGTATGATAATGTTTTGGAGGAGACATGCAAGAACAATTATGTCCCACAATAAGGAAAGTTACCCAACACCAGCTACCATTTGACCCCCACAATTGAATTTAATTCCCTGCAGAGTTTGATGAGACATGTATGTTCAACTAATTGGATTTATCATTACTCTTGTTATTTATAAATATGAATTTATTACAGTATATATAGATAGTTTGACTTTTTATTTTGTATATTTTATACTGAGTATCCTACAAAAAAAATATTATTTTTATAAGAAATACAAACAAATATACTCAAAATGGGTACGGATCATCGCAATAGGTTTATGGCAAGGAAATGGTGCCTTCAAATGCATATTGTTTACTGAACTTCTTTCTCCCAATCAAAGAAACGGACTGTTCTGGTACATACCCCAACAAAACACCATTTTTATAAAACATAATTATTAAAAAATTTTTTCTTGAAAAATTTTGCCATGTTCCCAA
>NW_024534994.1:0-15148 GCF_016097555.1 Gigantopelta aegis
AAGAAGAAGAAGGCAAAAAATGGGCCTTACAACAAGAACCCAATTCTGTAGATTTTAAGTTTTTTGCCAAACTCACAAAAACAATTGTAAAAACTCCCGCATTTGCCTAAAACACAATATTCACCAACCTAAAAAGTATGTTAAAATTACAGCAGAAATCAGGTTATTTAAATATTAGTCATTCCAGAGCCAATTGCATTCAAATACACATCGCGATGGAGATCTAAAAGCTAAACTACCTAATATCAGACTAACATTATTTTTTAACTAAAAAATAAATTATTACTAATAGCTTATTTCATCTTGCCTAGACTTATTATCCTAAATAAGATTAGTGTTATATGACATGTCCACCTCACCTTGGATAGAATAAGCTTTAAAATATTTTTAAGTAAAAAATTTGCCAAATCTCCAATTGGTCAGCACAGACTTTCTCCCCAACCCTCCCTCTTTCTCAGGCAGCCTGCACCAGTCAATTAACTCCCCAGACGTCCAATGATCCATTATGCTCAGGCGTCACCATGGCCTGAGTGGGTAACCTAATTTAAGCAAACTTTATGAACTAGGCGAATACTCAGGTAAAGCACTGGGTCACACCAATCATAAAAAATTAAATTAATTTGAAAAAAATAAAATTCTAGTGACAAAAAAATTTATACTGGCGCAGAAGGTCTCCATTCGAATCCCCAATTCAGTCCATAATCCCGTCTAAATGCTTTAGACGTTCTACCTGACACTCAACTCGACTTTATAGGCCGTCTTTTCAACACATGAACCACTAGTGAAGTTAACCAACTCCACTAGAGTGATGGGACACCGCTCACATCTACTAGCTTAGTGGTCAGGAAAATTGAGTTGGGGGTCACAGTATTCAAGTTTAGCCGTATCATTTTAAGAGATTTATATCTATTTTTAAACTAATAGCCAACCGTCTTTTTGGCGTGAAAATTGCAGTGTCCGCTTTTTGGGGGTACCGCGCATTCCTTGGGGAGTCTGCATGTGACAACATAATTGAAAGTGTTGTTCCTACAGTGCAACCTGATTTAATGTACACCTCGGGAAGCATCAGTGTTATGCAAAGTTGCATACAAATGCAATGTATCATATTTAAAACAAATAATAAATAAAATACTACTCTTGAAGATACATACTATGGGTTGGTTGTGTATGCTTAGTTGTATATGTAGTGTGTGCATGCATAGTCAGAGTCTCTCATTTCCAATACATAATTACCTTAAAACTCATTTGTTGCAGTGACCCTGTGTTTTGAAAGACTTTAATGGGCATATGATAAGAACTTCACTAGAAAAAAAGCATATTACATGTGGTATCTGAAATGAACACCACTGCATCCACAAATAGTAGTAAATTAATGTGGTACACATCATGGTGGGGTAAACACCCAGGTATGGACTATGCTTGGATGTCAAGTCACTGAATGCAATATTGTCAAACCCATCAGCCTAGTTGCTTTTTATATATGCATTATTAAATCCACTGACAGCTACCAATATATCTGTTGATATTTTATTAATAATCTCCAGTGATTGGTGCTTACAGACATGTATCATATCTAGAGTTATCATTAGGGTTTTACATCTTTATTTTTTATTTGTCATAAAAAAAAAAAGCACATTCAATCCATCAAAAGAGTGCGAAAGTCATTTTTCTTTAATTATTTTCTGTTTTAACTGAATATAATATTTATATCATATGCATTACTACAATCTGTAATGTAACACATCATTTACATAGTAATATTGGAAAATATAGCTTTGCAAGTGTGGTAATAGTGGAAGATAATACTAACACACTCCTAGGTAGATTAACAAATGTGTCAAAATTGCTCTTGTACTTGGTATATACTTCAAATACCCTTTACTATAGAAAACTCACTGAATATATGGACAAGATTTAATGAACTGACCTAAAGCTATCATTACCAAGCTTATATTTGTGTACAAATAAAGAAGAGAATGCAAAATGGCTACACAGAACCCACTTCTGTAGATTTTAATGTTTTTGCCAAACTCACAAAAACAATTGTAAAAACTCCCGCATTTGCCTAAAACATAATTCACCAACCTAAAAAGTATGTTAAAATTACAGCAGAAATCAGGTTATTTAAATATAGTCATTCCAGAGCCAATTGCATTCAAATACACATCGTCGATGGAGATCTAAAAGCTTAACCTAATATCAGCTAACATTATTTTTTAACTAAAAATAAATTATTACTAATAGCTTATTTCATCTTGCCTAGACTTATTATCCTAAATAAGATTAGTGTTATATGACATGTCCATCACCTTGGATAAATAAGCTTTAAAATATTTTTAAGTAAAAAATATGGGCCAAAATCTCCAATTGGTCAGCGCAGACTTTTTTTTCAAACTCTATTCTCAGCAGTGCACAGTAAATTAATGCCAAGTTCAAGGTCATTATGAACTCCCATGCCTGAGTGTACCCTAATTAAGCAATTATGACTGTCGAATAACAGTAAATGGCATACAATATAAAATAATGATAATATAGTGAATATATGCTATAGGTTCCATTAGACCAAATCAATTCCTATTGCCGATAATGTTAACGTTTACTAATAAAACTGATATAAGCAGCGTTTCAACACACCCAGGAAGTACAGCAATAGAAAGTGTGGCACCTCACATCTAATCTAGCTGCAAGAAAATGGGGGGGTCACGTATAATTTAAGAGATTTAATTTATGTTTTTAATAGCAACCGTCATTTTTGCTGAAAATTGCAGTTCCATTTTTGGGGGTACCCCGCATTAGTTTCAACCTCTGGTATATACTGCATAACAACTGTATAACAAATAAAAGTGTATTTATTTATTGTCAATGGATAATAGTATTTGCACAAATAATCAATGTCGCATATTACTACCAATCACACCCACAGCTGCTTTTACTCCGTAAATATTTGACGGTGCACGTCGAACTTTGACACGGTACTCTCTTCTTTGGTACTATGCAACCTATATGAACAAAATATATTTTTCAAAAAGTGTCCAATTGGGTGTTTTCATGACTATCAGGATCTTCTGTGTTCTGATATGATGTGACAACATAATTGAAAGTGTTGTTCCTACAGTGCAACCTGATTTAATGTACACCTCGGGAAGCATCAGTGTTATGCAAAGTTGCATACAAATGCAATGTATCATATTTAAAACAAATAATAAATAAAAATACTACTCTTGAAGATACATACTATGGGTTGGTTGTGTATGCTTAGTTGTATATGTAGTGTGTGCATGCATAGTCAGAGTCTCTCATTTCCAATACATAATTACCTTAAAACTCATTTGTTGCAGTGACCCTGTGTTTTGAAAGACTTTAATGGGCATATGATAAGAACTTCACTAGAAAAAAAGCATATTACATGTGGTATCTGAAATGAACACCACTGCATCCACAAATAGTAGTAAATTAATGTGGTACACATCATGGTGGGGTAAACACCCAAGGTATGGACTATGCTTGGATGTCAAGTCACTGAATGCAATATTGTCAAACCCATCAGCCTAGTTGCTTTTTATATATGCATTATTAAATCCACTGACAGCTACCAATATATCTGTTGATATTTTATTAATAATCTCCAGTGATTGGTGCTTACAGACATGTATCATATCTAGAGTTATCATTAGGGTTTTACATCTTTATTTTTTATTTGTCATAAAAAAAAAAAGCACATTCAATCCATCAAAAGAGTGCGAAAGTCATTTTTCTTTAATTATTTTCTGTTTTAACTGAATATAATATTTATATCATATGCATTACTACAATCTGTAATGTAACACATCATTTACATAGTAATATTGGAAAATATAGCTTTGCAAGTGTGGTAATAGTGGAAGATAATACTAACACACTCCTAGGTAGATTAACAAATGTGTCAAAATTGCTCTTGTACTTGGTATATACTTCAAATACCCTTTACTATAGAAAACTCACTGAATATATGGACAAGATTTAATGAACTGACCTAAAGCTATCATTACCAAGCTTATATTTGTGTACAAATAAAGAAGAGAATGCAAAATGGCTACACAGAACCCACTTCTGTAGATTTTAATGTTTTTGCCAAACTCACAAAAACAATTGTAAAAACTCCCGCATTTGCCTAAAACATAATTCACCAACCTAAAAAGTATGTTAAAATTACAGCAGAAATCAGGTTATTTAAATATAGTCATTCCAGAGCCAATTGCATTCAAATACACATCGTCGATGGAGATCTAAAAGCTTAACCTAATATCAGCTAACATTATTTTTTAACTAAAAATAAATTATTACTAATAGCTTATTTCATCTTGCCTAGACTTATTATCCTAAATAAGATTAGTGTTATATGACATGTCCATCACCTTGGATAAATAAGCTTTAAAATATTTTTAAGTAAAAAATATGGGCCAAAATCTCCAATTGGTCAGCGCAGACTTTTTTTTCAAACTCTATTCTCAGCAGTGCACAGTAAATTAATGCCAAGTTCAAGGTCATTATGAACTCCCATGCCTGAGTGTACCCTAATTAAGCAATTATGACTGTCGAATAACAGTAAATGGCATACAATATAAAATAATGATAATATAGTGAATATATGCTATAGGTTCCATTAGACCAAATCAATTCCTATTGCCGATAATGTTAACGTTTACTAATAAAACTGATATAAGCAGCGTTTCAACACACCCAGGAAGTACAGCAATAGAAAGTGTGGCACCTCACATCTAATCTAGCTGCAAGAAAATGGGGGGGTCACGTATAATTTAAGAGATTTAATTTATGTTTTTAATAGCAACCGTCATTTTTGCTGAAAATTGCAGTTCCATTTTTGGGGGTACCCCGCATTAGTTTCAACCTCTGGTATATACTGCATAACAACTGTATAACAAATAAAAGTGTATTTATTTATTGTCAATGGATAATAGTATTTGCACAAATAATCAATGTCGCATATTACTACCAATCACACCCACAGCTGCTTTTACTCCGTAAATATTTGACGGTGCACGTCGAACTTTGACACGGTACTCTCTTCTTTGGTACTATGCAACCTATATGAACAAAATATATTTTTCAAAAAGTGTCCAATTGGGTGTTTTCATGACTATCAGGATCTTCTGTGTTCTGATATGATGTGACAACATAATTGAAAGTGTTGTTCCTACAGTGCAACCTGATTTAATGTACACCTCGGGAAGCATCAGTGTTATGCAAAGTTGCATACAAATGCAATGTATCATATTTAAAACAAATAATAAATAAAAATACTACTCTTGAAGATACATACTATGGGTTGGTTGTGTATGCTTAGTTGTATATGTAGTGTGTGCATGCATAGTCAGAGTCTCTCATTTCCAATACATAATTACCTTAAAACTCATTTGTTGCAGTGACCCTGTGTTTTGAAAGACTTTAATGGGCATATGATAAGAACTTCACTAGAAAAAAAGCATATTACATGTGGTATCTGAAATGAACACCACTGCATCCACAAATAGTAGTAAATTAATGTGGTACACATCATGGTGGGGTAAACACCCAAGGTATGGACTATGCTTGGATGTCAAGTCACTGAATGCAATATTGTCAAACCCATCAGCCTAGTTGCTTTTTATATATGCATTATTAAATCCACTGACAGCTACCAATATATCTGTTGATATTTTATTAATAATCTCCAGTGATTGGTGCTTACAGACATGTATCATATCTAGAGTTATCATTAGGGTTTTACATCTTTATTTTTTATTTGTCATAAAAAAAAAAGCACATTCAATCCATCAAAAGAGTGCGAAAGTCATTTTTCTTTAATTATTTTCTGTTTTAACTGAATATAATATTTATATCATATGCATTACTACAATCTGTAATGTAACACATCATTTACATAGTAATATTGGAAAATATAGCTTTGCAAGTGTGGTAATAGTGGAAGATAATACTAACACACTCCTAGGTAGATTAACAAATGTGTCAAAATTGCTCTTGTACTTGGTATATACTTCAAATACCCTTTACTATAGAAAACTCACTGAATATATGGACAAGATTTAATGAACTGACCTAAAGCTATCATTACCAAGCTTATATTTGTGTACAAATAAAGAAGAGAATGCAAAATGGCTACACAGAACCCACTTCTGTAGATTTTAATGTTTTTGCCAAACTCACAAAAACAATTGTAAAAACTCCCGCATTTGCCTAAAACATAATTCACCAACCTAAAAAGTATGTTAAAATTACAGCAGAAATCAGGTTATTTAAATATAGTCATTCCAGAGCCAATTGCATTCAAATACACATCGTCGATGGAGATCTAAAAGCTTAACCTAATATCAGCTAACATTATTTTTTAACTAAAAATAAATTATTACTAATAGCTTATTTCATCTTGCCTAGACTTATTATCCTAAATAAGATTAGTGTTATATGACATGTCCATCACCTTGGATAAATAAGCTTTAAAATATTTTTAAGTAAAAAATATGGGCCAAAATCTCCAATTGGTCAGCGCAGACTTTTTTTTCAAACTCTATTCTCAGCAGTGCACAGTAAATTAATGCCAAGTTCAAGGTCATTATGAACTCCCATGCCTGAGTGTACCCTAATTAAGCAATTATGACTGTCGAATAACAGTAAATGGCATACAATATAAAATAATGATAATATAGTGAATATATGCTATAGGTTCCATTAGACCAAATCAATTCCTATTGCCGATAATGTTAACGTTTACTAATAAAACTGATATAAGCAGCGTTTCAACACACCCAGGAAGTACAGCAATAGAAAGTGTGGCACCTCACATCTAATCTAGCTGCAAGAAAATGGGGGGGTCACGTATAATTTAAGAGATTTAATTTATGTTTTTAATAGCAACCGTCATTTTTGCTGAAAATTGCAGTTCCATTTTTGGGGGTACCCCGCATTAGTTTCAACCTCTGGTATATACTGCATAACAACTGTATAACAAATAAAAGTGTATTTATTTATTGTCAATGGATAATAGTATTTGCACAAATAATCAATGTCGCATATTACTACCAATCACACCCACAGCTGCTTTTACTCCGTAAATATTTGACGGTGCACGTCGAACTTTGACACGGTACTCTCTTCTTTGGTACTATGCAACCTATATGAACAAAATATATTTTTCAAAAAGTGTCCAATTGGGTGTTTTCATGACTATCAGGATCTTCTGTGTTCTGATATGATGTGACAACATAATTGAAAGTGTTGTTCCTACAGTGCAACCTGATTTAATGTACACCTCGGGAAGCATCAGTGTTATGCAAAGTTGCATACAAATGCAATGTATCATATTTAAAACAAATAATAAATAAAAATACTACTCTTGAAGATACATACTATGGGTTGGTTGTGTATGCTTAGTTGTATATGTAGTGTGTGCATGCATAGTCAGAGTCTCTCATTTCCAATACATAATTACCTTAAAACTCATTTGTTGCAGTGACCCTGTGTTTTGAAAGACTTTAATGGGCATATGATAAGAACTTCACTAGAAAAAAAGCATATTACATGTGGTATCTGAAATGAACACCACTGCATCCACAAATAGTAGTAAATTAATGTGGTACACATCATGGTGGGGTAAACACCCAAGGTATGGACTATGCTTGGATGTCAAGTCACTGAATGCAATATTGTCAAACCCATCAGCCTAGTTGCTTTTTATATATGCATTATTAAATCCACTGACAGCTACCAATATATCTGTTGATATTTTATTAATAATCTCCAGTGATTGGTGCTTACAGACATGTATCATATCTAGAGTTATCATTAGGGTTTTACATCTTTATTTTTTATTTGTCATAAAAAAAAAAAAGCACATTCAATCCATCAAAAGAGTGCGAAAGTCATTTTTCTTTAATTATTTTCTGTTTTAACTGAATATAATATTTATATCATATGCATTACTACAATCTGTAATGTAACACATCATTTACATAGTAATATTGGAAAATATAGCTTTGCAAGTGTGGTAATAGTGGAAGATAATACTAACACACTCCTAGGTAGATTAACAAATGTGTCAAAATTGCTCTTGTACTTGGTATATACTTCAAATACCCTTTACTATAGAAAACTCACTGAATATATGGACAAGATTTAATGAACTGACCTAAAGCTATCATTACCAAGCTTATATTTGTGTACAAATAAAGAAGAGAATGCAAAATGGCTACACAGAACCCACTTCTGTAGATTTTAATGTTTTTGCCAAACTCACAAAAACAATTGTAAAAACTCCCGCATTTGCCTAAAACATAATTCACCAACCTAAAAAGTATGTTAAAATTACAGCAGAAATCAGGTTATTTAAATATAGTCATTCCAGAGCCAATTGCATTCAAATACACATCGTCGATGGAGATCTAAAAGCTTAACCTAATATCAGCTAACATTATTTTTTAACTAAAAATAAATTATTACTAATAGCTTATTTCATCTTGCCTAGACTTATTATCCTAAATAAGATTAGTGTTATATGACATGTCCATCACCTTGGATAAATAAGCTTTAAAATATTTTTAAGTAAAAAATATGGGCCAAAATCTCCAATTGGTCAGCGCAGACTTTTTTTTCAAACTCTATTCTCAGCAGTGCACAGTAAATTAATGCCAAGTTCAAGGTCATTATGAACTCCCATGCCTGAGTGTACCCTAATTAAGCAATTATGACTGTCGAATAACAGTAAATGGCATACAATATAAAATAATGATAATATAGTGAATATATGCTATAGGTTCCATTAGACCAAATCAATTCCTATTGCCGATAATGTTAACGTTTACTAATAAAACTGATATAAGCAGCGTTTCAACACACCCAGGAAGTACAGCAATAGAAAGTGTGGCACCTCACATCTAATCTAGCTGCAAGAAAATGGGGGGGGGGGGGGTGGGGGGGTGGGGGGGGGGGGGGGTCACGTATCATTTAAGAGATTTAATTTATGTTTTTAATAGCAACCGTCATTTTTGCTGAAAATTGCAGTTCCATTTTTGGGGGTACCCCGCATTAGTTTCAACCTCTGGTATATACTGCATAACAACTGTATAACAAATAAAAGTGTATTTATTTATTGTCAATGGATAATAGTATTTGCACAAATAATCAATGTCGCATATTACTACCAATCACACCCACAGCTGCTTTTACTCCGTAAATATTTGACGGTGCACGTCGAACTTTGACACGGTACTCTCTTCTTTGGTACTATGCAACCTATATGAACAAAATATATTTTTTTCAAAAAGTGTCCAATTGGGTGTTTTCATGACTATCAGGATCTTCTGTGTTCTGATATGATGTGACAACATAATTGAAAGTGTTGTTCCTACAGTGCAACCTGATTTAATGTACACCTCGGGAAGCATCAGTGTTATGCAAAGTTGCATACAAATGCAATGTATCATATTTAAAACAAATAATAAATAAAAATACTACTCTTGAAGATACATACTATGGGTTGGTTGTGTATGCTTAGTTGTATATGTAGTGTGTGCATGCATAGTCAGAGTCTCTCATTTCCAATACATAATTACCTTAAAACTCATTTGTTGCAGTGACCCTGTGTTTTGAAAGACTTTAATGGGCATATGATAAGAACTTCACTAGAAAAAAAGCATATTACATGTGGTATCTGAAATGAACACCACTGCATCCACAAATAGTAGTAAATTAATGTGGTACACATCATGGTGGGGTAAACACCCAAGGTATGGACTATGCTTGGATGTCAAGTCACTGAATGCAATATTGTCAAACCCATCAGCCTAGTTGCTTTTTATATATGCATTATTAAATCCACTGACAGCTACCAATATATCTGTTGATATTTTATTAATAATCTCCAGTGATTGGTGCTTACAGACATGTATCATATCTAGAGTTATCATTAGGGTTTTACATCTTTATTTTTTATTTGTCATAAAAAAAAAAAAGCACATTCAATCCATCAAAAGAGTGCGAAAGTCATTTTTCTTTAATTATTTTCTGTTTTAACTGAATATAATATTTATATCATATGCATTACTACAATCTGTAATGTAACACATCATTTACATAGTAATATTGGAAAATATAGCTTTGCAAGTGTGGTAATAGTGGAAGATAATACTAACACACTCCTAGGTAGATTAACAAATGTGTCAAAATTGCTCTTGTACTTGGTATATACTTCAAATACCCTTTACTATAGAAAACTCACTGAATATATGGACAAGATTTAATGAACTGACCTAAAGCTATCATTACCAAGCTTATATTTGTGTACAAATAAAGAAGAGAATGCAAAATGGCTACACAGAACCCACTTCTGTAGATTTTAATGTTTTTGCCAAACTCACAAAAACAATTGTAAAAACTCCCGCATTTGCCTAAAACATAATTCACCAACCTAAAAAGTATGTTAAAATTACAGCAGAAATCAGGTTATTTAAATATAGTCATTCCAGAGCCAATTGCATTCAAATACACATCGTCGATGGAGATCTAAAAGCTTAACCTAATATCAGCTAACATTATTTTTTAACTAAAAATAAATTATTACTAATAGCTTATTTCATCTTGCCTAGACTTATTATCCTAAATAAGATTAGTGTTATATGACATGTCCATCACCTTGGATAAATAAGCTTTAAAATATTTTTAAGTAAAAAATATGGGCCAAAATCTCCAATTGGTCAGCGCAGACTTTTTTTTCAAACTCTATTCTCAGCAGTGCACAGTAAATTAATGCCAAGTTCAAGGTCATTATGAACTCCCATGCCTGAGTGTACCCTAATTAAGCAATTATGACTGTCGAATAACAGTAAATGGCATACAATATAAAATAATGATAATATAGTGAATATATGCTATAGGTTCCATTAGACCAAATCAATTCCTATTGCCGATAATGTTAACGTTTACTAATAAAACTGATATAAGCAGCGTTTCAACACACCCAGGAAGTACAGCAATAGAAAGTGTGGCACCTCACATCTAATCTAGCTGCAAGAAAATGGGGGGGTCACGTATAATTTAAGAGATTTAATTTATGTTTTTAATAGCAACCGTCATTTTTGCTGAAAATTGCAGTTCCATTTTTGGGGGTACCCCGCATTAGTTTCAACCTCTGGTATATACTGCATAACAACTGTATAACAAATAAAAGTGTATTTATTTATTGTCAATGGATAATAGTATTTGCACAAATAATCAATTTCGCATATTACTACCAATCACACCCACAGCTGCTTTTACTCCGTAAATATTTGACGGTGCACGTCGAACTTTGACACGGTACTCTCTTCTTTGGTACTATGCAACCTATATGAACAAAATATATTTTTCAAAAAGTGTCCAATTCGGTGTTTTCATGACTATCAGGATCTTCTGTGTTCTGATATGATGTGACAACATAATTGAAAGTGTTGTTCCTACAGTGCAACCTGATTTAATGTACACCTCGGGAAGCATCAGTGTTATGCAAAGTTGCATACAAATGCAATGTATCATATTTAAAACAAATAATAAATAAAAATACTACTCTTGAAGATACATACTATGGGTTGGTTGTGTATGCTTAGTTGTATATGTAGTGTGTGCATGCATAGTCAGAGTCTCTCATTTCCAATACATAATTACCTTAAAACTCATTTGTTGCAGTGACCCTGTGTTTTGAAAGACTTTAATGGGCATATGATAAGAACTTCACTAGAAAAAAAGCATATTACATGTGGTATCTGAAATGAACACCACTGCATCCACAAATAGTAGTAAATTAATGTGGTACACATCATGGTGGGGTAAACACCCAAGGTATGGACTATGCTTGGATGTCAAGTCACTGAATGCAATATTGTCAAACCCATCAGCCTAGTTGCTTTTTATATATGCATTATTAAATCCACTGACAGCTACCAATATATCTGTTGATATTTTATTAATAATCTCCAGTGATTGGTGCTTACAGACATGTATCATATCTAGAGTTATCATTAGGGTTTTACATCTTTATTTTTTATTTGTCATAAAAAAAAAAAGCACATTCAATCCATCAAAAGAGTGCGAAAGTCATTTTTCTTTAATTATTTTCTGTTTTAACTGAATATAATATTTATATCATATGCATTACTACAATCTGTAATGTAACACATCATTTACATAGTAATATTGGAAAATATAGCTTTGCAAGTGTGGTAATAGTGGAAGATAATACGATTAACAAATGTGTCAAAATTGCTCTTGTACTTGGTATATACTTCAAATACCCTTTACTATAGAAAACTCACTGAATATATGGACAAGATTTAATGAACTGACCTAAAGCTATCATTACCAAGCTTATATTTGTGTACAAATAAAGAAGAGAATGCAAAATGGCTACACAGAACCCACTTCTGTAGATTTTAATGTTTTTTGCCAAACTCACAAAACAATTGTAAAAACTCCCGCATTTGCCTAAAACATAATTCACCAACCTAAAAAGTATGTTAAAATTACAGCAGAAATCAGGTTATTTAAATATAGTCATTCCAGAGCCAATTGCATTCAAATACACATCGTCGATGGAGATCTAAAAGCTTAACCTAATATCAGCTAACATTATTTTTTAACTAAAAATAAATTATTACTAATAGCTTATTTCATCTTGCCTAGACTTATTATCCTAAATAAGATTAGTGTTATATGACATGTCCATCACCTTGGATAAATAAGCTTTAAAAATATTTTTAAGTAAAAAATATGGGCCAAAATCTCCAATTGGTCAGCGCAGACTTTTTTTTCAAACTCTATTCTCAGCAGTGCACAGTAAATTAATGCCAAGTTCAAGGTCATTATGAACTCCCATGCCTGAGTGTACCCTAATTAAGCAATTATGACTGTCGAATAACAGTAAATGGCATACAATATAAAATAATGATAATATAGTGAATATATGCTATAGGTTCCATTAGACCAAATCAATTCCTATTGCCGATAATGTTAACGTTTAACTAATATAAAAACTGATATAAGGCAGCGTTTTTCAACACACACAGGAAGTACAGCAGTAGAAAGTGTGGCACCTCACCTCTAATCTAGCCGCAAGAAAATGGGGGACCCCGATTGTTTCAACCCTGGATATATCTAAAACTGATAAAAAAAAAGTGTATTATTTAGTCAATGGAAATAGATTTGCAAAAAAACAAGTACTTACTACCAAACACCCACAGTGCTTTACTCCGAAAATTGACGGTAGTCAACTTTGAAACGGTACTCTCTTTTTGGTCTATCAACAATCAAAAAATATATTTTTCAAAAAGGTCCAATTGGGGTTTCATGGACTATCAGGTCTTCTGTGTTGATATGATGTGACAAATAATTGAAAGTGTGTTCTACAGTGCAATGATTTAATGTAAAATTCGGAAGCAATCAGTGTTATGCAAAGGTGATACAAATGCAATTTAAAATTTAAAACAAAAATAAATAAAAATAACTCTTGAAGATACATTCCCCTATGGTGGTTGGTATGCAGTTGATAGTAGTGGTGCATGCATGTCGGTCTTCATTTCCAATAAATTTAATTACTTTAAATCCTTTAGTTGCAGTGACCCTGGTTTTGAAAAGACTTTAATGGGCCCATAGGGATAAGAAATTCACTAGAAAAAAAAAAGCATAAATGTGGTATCTGAAATGAAACACCACTGCATCCCCAAAAGTATAAATTAATGTGGTACCAACATGGGGGGAAAACCCAAGGTTATGGATATGTTGGAGTCCAAGTCACGAATGCCAATTTTTCAAAACCCATCGCCTAGTTGGTTTTTATATATGCTTATTAAATCCACACAGATACCAAATTAATCTGTTGATATTTTATTAATAATCTCCAGGTTGGGGCTTAAGCCAGGATCATTATCTTAAAGTTCCTTAGGGTTTAAATCTTTATTTTTTATTTGTCAAAAAAAAAAGACATTCCCAACCATCAAAAGAGTGCGGAAAGTCATTTTCTGAATTTTTTCTGTTTTAATGAAATATGATTATAAATAATGCATATACAATCTGTAATGTAACAAATTTAAATTAGTAATATTGGAAAAATAGCTTTAAGTGTGTTAAAGGGGAAGATAAATAAAACACTCAGGGAGAATTAACAAAGGTCAAAATTGTTTGTACTTGGTATATATTCAAAACCCTTTACTATGAAAAATTCCACGAATATTGGAAAAATTAGAAATGAACCTAAAGTAATCATTACCAAAGGTATATTTGTTACCAAATAAAGAAGAGAATGCAAAATGGCACACAGAACCCCACTTCGTTAGATTTAATGTTTTTGCCAAATCCAAAAACCAATTGTAAAAAACCCCAATTTGCCCAAAACCTATTTTCCACCAACCTAAAAAGTAGGTAAAATTACAGCAGGAAATCAGGTATTTAAAAAGTCATTCCAGAGCCAATTGCATTCAAATAAACATTGTTAATGGAGATCAAAAGTTAACCTAATACCGTAACATTATTTTTAACAAAAATAAAATTATTACTAAATAGTTATTTCCCTTGCCTAGACTTATTTAACCTTAAATAAGATTAGTTTAGGAACATGTCCAACCTTGGTAATAAGCTTTAAAATATTTTAAAGTTAAAACTAGGGCCAAAATTCCCAATTGGTGCACCAGGACTTTTTTCAAAACTCTTTCTCGCAGGGTGCACAGTAAATTAATGCCCGGCCAAGGTCCTTAGAAACCCCCTGGGAGTTTAAATTAGCAATTTGACGTCCAAAAACAGTTTAAATGGCATACAAATTAAAATAAGATAATTTAGGAATATTGCTTGGGTTCCCTTAGCCCAAATCATCCTTTTGCCGAAAGGTTAACGTTTCCAATAAAAACTGATATAAGCCGCCTTTCAACCACACCCGGGGCCGCAATAGAAAGTGGGGCACCTAAATCTAATCAGCTGCCGAAAAGGGGGGGGGGGGGGGGCACGTATCATTTAAGGGAGTAATTTTGTTTTAATAGAACCGTCTTTTTGCTGAAAATTAAGTTCCATTTTTGGGGGTACCCGCAATTTTTAAACTTGGTTATATTAATAAATTTACAAAAAAGTTTTCTTTTAT
>NW_024534995.1:0-15736 GCF_016097555.1 Gigantopelta aegis
CCACGCCGGGAGTGTGTGTGTGTGTGTGGGGGGGGGGGGGGCAAGTTTGAGGTGGGCATAATTATGTGAAAAAAAATAGAAGTTAGGTCCGAGACCTAAGGCCAAAATGACCTGATTCATTATACTCATGTCTGGACAAAAAGTCCAGAAAATTAGAGTGTTCGATCAAAACGGTTTTAAGGTGATCTGAGCAATTTAGACGGGCTGCCAAAGTAAAGTGCGTCGGACTGTTTACAAAAAAATAAACAATAATAAACATAAAATTTGGAACCACGGCCATAACATTTAATGTCCGACTAAGCTCCAAAAGTGGGGACACCTGTCTTAGGTAAGGTTGGCACCTACGGCGAGCTTCGGAGCGAGGTTCCTTTCAGGTGCTGGAGCTGGTGGGGCCTTCCTAGCAGGCCTGTAATGATGTGATGGTAGACTGCGCCAAAGACGGCCTTCATGATCTTGAGGATGGTATGGCTATCCATGTTCACAAGCAGGACCGCTTGTCTATACACGTCTTGGCGCCGCTGCGTCACCACCAGTCCCGTGTCACTGTCGTCGTTAGCACTGATGTTGTGCAGCTCGTAGTGGCATCAGTCTGGTAGTGCTTTCCAGGATTGATTTAGGAACCTGCCCCTCAGCATCGCCGGTGTAAAAGGAACGCAGGTCCGTGGGAACGGAGGTCCTACAGACCTCGGTTCCTAGGAACAGTAGTCCTATCAGACCTCCATAGCTTAGGAACCATAGTCCTACCCGGACTTTCATACCTGGTTAATTTTAAATTTAAGTAGGACTTGTATTCTTACTGGACTTAAATTCCTTCTACAGCAGTAACAGAAATACTAGTCCGGCAAATTAGATGTCCGTTTGTTATACTCTGCAGTTTGCACGAGCTGCCAGAAAGACACGAGAAAAAAAGGTGAGGTTTTGGCAGTCTTCCCTCATAGTCTGATAGATAAGTGTACGAATCTCTTAAGAGTATTGTGGGTTCAAATCTCTGTCAATAATATTTTTTAGGTTTGAGTATGAACTTCATTTTATTTTACGTCATAGACTAGTGGATCAGACACATTAGCATATTGAAATAGGACGAAGATCTTGCTATTTCCGAAAGTATACTCTGTCAAAAAAGAAACGTATAGGCAAAATATTCATGGAATTATTTCTTTAATACAAATTGCCATACTTTCATTATTTATGATCGTATCACAGTCACAACGTACCACAATGTGCGTTAAATTTGTTTTAGGGTCCATTTGGACATGCTGTCCCATTCCAGGAACATTAACAAACATGGTCATTCAGCAACATTGTATAAAAAAACGATATTTTGTAAAATCAAACACTTTTCGTCTTTCGCTATCACCTATGCGTTTCGTTTTTGACAGAGTATATATATATAATGCAACTACAGATATAAAGTAGGCTGTATGGTCATGTGTTCAACACGAAGAAATATACACAAAAAAGAACAAAACAATATGTAGCCCAAAATTGTTTTAAAGACATATACATATGTATATGAAAGCTTGTTACTCCAAAAAACTTAACAGTCGGAGAACAGCAAAAGACAATTACTATATACACCAACATAATGTTTAATAATATGTTTTATAAGTTTATATTTTGACGGTAAGTCACAATCTGATTAATTGTGATTGTCTTAATCTTTGTCCGATCGGACTTGCATTCCTAGGAATTTAAGTCTGTGGGACGTGCATTTTGAGGAATGTAAGTCTGTGAGACTTTTATTCATGGTACTCCTAGTCCACAGGACTTTCAATCCAAGTAGTATCCCTAGTCCTCTGAAAATCCTTGAAGTAAAACTTAATCAGCAATACAAATCAGCCCCCCCCCCCCCCCCCCCCCTCTTCCAACAAGGAAGGCTGAATGTCTATTGTAACCAAAACTCTCAAGTGAAAAAGTGTCATGAGTAGTTAGTCTGTTCACAAGTATCTTGTCAATTGTGTGTGCTTATTATTAACTATTATAATTGTTCAGGGGTTACTGTTTTGTTTTTGTCGGTGTAGTGGCCCATTGAACTGCTAAAACCCACTCTTAGTCATTGATATTTCTGATATGTCATACGTTAGACCAAATTAATTTTTGAAAATGAGCAAAATTGACAAAACAGACACATGTTCAGTAAGTTATGGAGGGGGGAGGTCTAGACTGTGGCAAGTAGAAATTTGTTTTCAAGAGGGGTGTTTAGACCACGCCACCCCACCCCACACCCTATGTACACGCACATGCAACATTAATGGCAACAAGGCACAAACTTAAAATTATATAATAACAAGATAATTTATATAACGCAAATATCACATTTTTATAGTTGAATTATTATTATTATTATTATTATTATTATTATTATTATTATTATCAAATACCAGTACATGATGTCTAACATACAATTGTGTTGGTATATCATATGGTAAAGTTATACTTATTTGCGAGTACTAATACATGCTTCGAACTATCGAAAATCTTTTCGAGTTACTTTTAAATGTTTAAACATTTATTAGTTGGAAAAACATGCAGTGAATAAAGACCTTGGTTCTGCTCATATAATAAGGTCAACAAAATTTCTACAAACTCTTGCAAATGATATAAATGGAAAATATGGCACTAAATAGAAAATATTTAAATAAAGAGAGGCGCCAGTATCCTAAGTAAATTAAATACACCAGAAAGGAAACTGTTTTTCGTTTTGTTTACATTTATAATTTAATTAAATTTTGATTGTGCAGGAAAGCAAGTCCGACTCGGAGCAGACCATTATTCGTAAGGAACGTAAGGTCTCACTACACAGATGTCATCTGCCATTGAAACCCATGTTAAATTGCCCAACTTCAAACGAAGATTGCCAATAGAACGGGTTCTCGTTGGCACTAACAACATACACCATTGCGAACATACATTACATAAGCATTTATTTTCACTCCAAAATTGAGAACATTTCCGTCTCAGTTGTTTTGCTATATGACCGCATCTGGCTGTAGTACCGGTCCGAACAGGTGGTCCATTAACCGATTCACTCCAGCTGTCACTTACGCTATATACCCATGTCCCAAAAGGTCGATGCACAATATTACAAAATAGCATGGGCAAAATACAACCAGAAGGCTTACCATTAAACATACATATTGTTTTGATTCTTCACCATTTCCTAGAAGTGGATATGTGAACCATAACATGTGTCACAATTAGGAACTATAGTGGACCGTGATGAATGAACTTTCACCCGGAAGTGATCTGTGTAGTGAGACCTAAGTCCTAGGACTTGCATGTCTAGGTATATTAGACCTAAGACATGCATTCCTAGGAGATTAAGTCCTACTGTTCCTACGGACATACATTCCGTTATATTATGTCTTGTCATAGGTTCGGGGGGGGGGGGGGGGGGGGGTCAAATAACCCAATTAAACCATTTTCACGACTGGTTAGGGACAACATGTTAGTAAATTCCAGATCACCACAACTACTGCTGTCAATTTATGTTTTGGATACAACTTGTTTCACATAAAACCTGTGGCACCAGCTAATGTTGGTGTGTAGTCACATGTTTCAGGGGTCAATGAATTCATTTAAAATATTTACAAGGTTGGTTAGGGATTACATCATAGGAAATCCAAGATGGCCACCAATATGGCTGACAATTTATGTTTTAGATATAACTTGCTTCACTTTAAATCCAGGGTGACTAGGCATGGGTTTGGACGCCAAGGTATCCATATATCCATCTAGAATGTTGGATTGCTCTACGTAATATGAAATTCAAGATGGTGGCCTATACAGATCCAGCTCTAGTTTCAAGAGAAATATTTATTTAATATTTACATACTTTACTTCTTGATGCGATCACTACAACGCACTTTTAAATCTCAAAGCTAATACCATCACAACCATTCACATGCTCAGCATCGACTACACTGGTAAGTTCAACGGGTTGTTTCTCAATTTCTGCGTCCTCAAGACCAGATTTACGCAATATATCAACCAGGTCTGTGGGAAGAATATTTGCCTGTGTCCATTCCATTTCCAGTCCTGACGGTCCTGCTTTTCCACCTTTTCCAACAGGACTTGATAAGTCAGATCTTGCAATATTTTCTGTTTTTGAAACTATTGTGTGATAAATGGCACATTCTATGTGCAGTCTCAGGAAAGACCTGCACGGTGGGAGAAGGCTCAAGTCTGTCCCATCAGAAGTTGAGAGAGGTTGATCTTGTGCTGCATAAACTTTTCGCAGCATATATCCTGGGAAAGCTTGTCCACATCTTTATACGTTGGCCGCCCGTACAAACAGCAGACAAAATATTTCAGATTGGTATGCGTCCTTTCTTTCCAACTCCTGCGTCAATGGGCCTTTTACCAAGAACGTTTCTGATGTTTCCCTTCGAGCTCGTTCAGATGCTTTGATGACACATTTGAGGTAGGCAATAGTGACAAAATCCACCCTTGCTGATTTCAGTAATAGAGAGAGAACCGTCTGCTAGGTCGCCGAAAGTCCCAGGAACTAGAGACTGGAGGCGTGTCAAGTGCCTATGGAACTGGGCACTTAGGATATGTCAATACCTTTTCAAGACTTATGTTATTTTGCACTGACAAAAGAAGCAGTTGACCAAAGATATTTCTTTGTGTTGTGATTTGTACTCTCTTATTTGCAGATGGATGCACCTTTGTGTGCTTTTGAAGGGAAAAGAATGTCTTCAGGGACATTTTGTTTTTAATAAAGCATAAAAGCTTGATGATTTCTGGCAAGAAGAATATCAGTTAATGGATAACTGTTTAAAGATGCATCCTTATTGGCTGGTATATCTAAAATGGAAATATCTGCTACATGGAAGACAACAGCAAATGAAAATATTTATTTTAAGAAGACAATGTTTTGCGGATATACTGACTAACCTCCTCTAAACATGACTGCAACCATTCAGGATAGTTTTTAGCAATGAAAAGAAAAACAGTTGTTTTGTTTAGTGATACTGGCTACTGGATGTCAAACGATTGATAATTTTGAGCTGTAGTCTTAGTGGAAACCTGCTGTATTCTTCTATTAGCAGCAAAGGATATTTTATATCCTCATGTCCATAGATAACACAGGGCATACCAGTTGTGGGGCTGATACGGGAGGGGGAATCCAATCAGAGGATAGGTCTACGATCGTACGACTAAAGAAATTCAGGTGATTGCTATGTTGACTGAGCTAGATACCTCCTTTCTCAAGCAATGAAGACAGCATACATGTACAATATTTAGTACGATTGTTCAGATATACATGTAGGCCCATACAAATTAACGCGGCATCGATCAGTCGCTCCCAACCATTTAGTGTGCAGATTATCTCCTAATGCTAGATCCAGCAAATATCTTATACAGGGTATATACAGGGTTCCATGAAGTGTCAAAATTAACAGGATTATAGTTTAATTTTGAAATCATTGTTTCTTCTAATTTTCATTCATGTGACAGCAATTTAAAGGAAAAGAAACAGTCCTGGCATCGAGCTACAATTAGATAAACTAATAGCATTACAAATCTGAACAAGACAAATACATTTTGTCCAGGATATCTTGTGTGTTAGCTATTAAGTCACGGATGTTACCTTGGTTTATGGGAAAGGTTTATAATTTTTAATTTATCTCTTGTGCAAGAAGCCTTCAGCAGATATCAACAGAGCATCCAGCTTGGTGCCAAATGTTCTCTCCGCGACTAAGGAATAAAGTAAATTAGCCTTATGCATCTTAATTCCAGCGCTGAACATGGATGCCAAATCATGCCATTGTATTGCGTTTCATGCATTCTCATAGCCCTATGATGCAACCGGATCCAAGCATATGGCAAAATGACGTTACAAATATAATTAAATAAGAGTGCTCTTCCGTGTACGGGTACTCGAGTCCTGTGAACGGAATCGATTCTTGCTAGACTCTGTCCGTGCCCGAGTACTTGAGTACTCATAGAGACCCTTGCAGAGTATGACTGAAATAGGATAATATAATGAAAAGCTGTGTATACAGTTTTGGAGACTGATATTTAGTCCCTTGTTGAACACCACTAATTTGGTTTAATTGCTAATACTTTTTCTTTTTTCTTATGTACGTTGATACATCTACAGTCTTTCTAATGTAGCATTTGTTTTGGTTATTTAACATTAATTAATCATACCCGCAAACTCAAAATATAAGGCTCAAAGAAGGAACAATGGCTTTTATTTCGACCCCTTGTTGCCAAAATAACCCGTGTATAGAAGGCAAACATATGCATGTCATATTTCTATGTCATGGGGGAGGATTACCCTCTCGCAGCTGACGGTCTACAATGCCTTGCTCTTTCCGTCTGTCAAATACACAAAATACTCCTTTTACATACATGGAAATGGAACAAGATCAATCCAAACAACCAAACGTCTTGAATCTAAACTAAATATTTAAAAACAGGCAACTTGCAAGATTGTTAATATACTTGCCCATATCAAACTAATATTATCAGTTGACATTTTGACCGTTGGCATTTAGACCATTAACATGTTGACCCATGGCATTTAGACCGTTGACATGTTGACCATTGGCATTTAGACAGTTGACATGTTGACCATTGGCATTTAAACCGTTGACATTTTGACCATTGATATTTATACCGTTGACATTTTGATCATTGGCATTTATACCGTTGACATTTTGACTGTAATATTTTGTTCTACATCCCCTGTCGTTTAAGTTGAATGGTTGGTCCTCGGGTTGAATTTGGACATATAGTCTTAGAGAGGAAACCCGCTACCAGTGTCTATTAGTAGCCAGGGATGTTTTATATGCACCATTACATGAACAGGATAGCACATGCCACGGTACTTGGTATACTAGTCGTGGCTGGGACGAGCAATATTCCAATAGGCCCACCGACGGGGATCGATCCTAAACCGACCGCGCGTCAAGCGATCGCAGTCTTCGACACCACTAGAGTACATTGATATGTTAATCATCGGCAAATGGATGTCAAACATTTGATAATTTTGATATATAGTCTTAGATAGTAAACCCTCTACATTTGTCCATTAATAGCAAGTGATGTTTTATGTGCACCATCACATAGACATGATAGCGCATACCAGCGTACTTGATATACCAGTCGTGGTGCACTGGCTGGAACGAGAAATAGTCCAATAGGCCCACCGACGGGTATTGATCCTAAACCTACCGAGCATCAAGCGAGCGCAGTCCTCGGTATGAATACATGACACTAAAATAAGATCTTTTGACATAACAACCAAAGAGTTAAACGTTTGTTTTGTTTAACGACGCCACTAGAGTACGCTGATATATTAATCATCGGCAATTGGATGTCAAACATTTGATAATTTTGACATATAGTCTTAGAGAGGAAACCTTCTACATTTGTCCATTAGTAGCAAGTGATGTTTTATATGCACCATCCCAGAGGCAAAATGGCACATACCAAGACCTTTGATATACAGACGTGGTGCACTGGCTGGAACGAGAAATAGTCGAATGTTCTCACTGACGGGGATCGATCCTAAACCGACCGTGCATTAAGCGAGCGCAGTCCTCGGTGTGAATACATGCCACTGAAAGAAATATATTTTGACATAACAACCAAAGAGTTAAAAGTTTGTTTTGTTTAACAAAACCACTAGCGTACATTGATATATTAATCATCGGCAATTGGATGTCAAACATTTGATAATGTTGACAGTCTTGGTAGAGGAAACCCGCTACATTTGTCCAGTATCAGCAAGTGATGATTTATATGCACCATCCCACATACAGGGTAGCAGATACCACAGCCTTTGATATACCAGTCGTGGTGCACCGCCAATTGTCTCACGGACGGGAATCGATCCTAAATCGACCGTGCATCAATACATTACAATGAAAGAAAGCTATTTTGACATAACAACCAAAGAGTTAAAAGTGTGTTTTGTTTAACGGCACCACTAGAGTACGTTTAGATGTCAAACGTTTGATAATTTTGACATATAGTCTTAGAGAGGAAACCCGCTACATTTGTCCATTATCAGCAAATGATGTTTTATATCCACATACCACGGCCTTTGATATACCAGTCGTGGTGCACCGTCCAATGGTCTCACCGACGGGGATCGATCCTAATCCGACCGTGCATCAAGCGAGCGCAGTCCTCGGTATGAATACATGGCACTAAAAGAAATATATTATGACATCTCAACCAATGGCATTATGGTATACGTTGAATCTAGCACTGCCCCAAGCTCGTGGTCGCACTACAGCGCTGTGGTCGCAATTTAAATATTAGTAGCTTGTGTATCTGTTGAACTGAGGGGCAAGATGTAGCCCATTGGTAAAGCCCTAGTTTGATGCGCGGTCCGTCTGGGATCGAACCCCGTCGATGGGCCCATTGGGTTATTTTTCGATCCAGACAGCGCACCAGGACTGGCACATCAAAGGTCGTGGTACGTGCTATCCTGTCTGTGGGGTCGTGCATATAAAATATCCCTTGCTACATCATTATTCACGTTGAACCATCATCGCTTATTTAGACTAATAACTTCAACACTAGGGTTTGCAATCATGGCGGGCCCAATTCTCGACCAAAAGCGAGAGCAATTGCTTCTATAACTCCAAGAGCTGAATGAATGGAATTGGACATGGAATCAGACAGATCTGGCACATATCTATAATATTATGAATCAAAGCATGTGCATTTACTCTGGTCTGAAATTTGATCTGGAGACAACAAAGTTTCAGAAATATTTGGTTTTGTAAAAAGAAACAAAATAGCGGAATATAGTACCATTTTCGCTAAACTACCAGGCGGAGGTTTTTTAAAATATGGTCTGGGCCGGAGGGGAAGGGGGCAAGTTTGAGGTGGGCGAAATTTGGAATACGAATTTAGTAGTTATGTTGAAGACCGAAACCAAATTGAGCTACACAAATTTAAGTCCAAACAAAACAATTAGACTGCTCGAACGAAATGGTTTTAAGGTGATTTGAGCAATTTAGACAGGCTTCCAAAATAAACTACGTCGGACTGTTTACAAAAAAAATAAACATAAAATGTTGAATGGGGCCACAAATTTTAAAATCTGACTAAGCCCTTGGAAGGTTGGTGACTACGCCCTCTGGCTGAGTGGGGCAGCCTTGTCCAGGTGTGGGGAGCAGAGGTTTTTTTTGTGAAGAAAGGGTCCGTATCATGTGCAGGTACACAGTGTCGCCGCAGATCTGCCTTGACACATCCGGTGTATGGTGTGGTATCCATTTCCGGGATGAGTATCGCACTGTCTGTAGACGTCTTGACGGCGCTGTGTGACCACAAGTATGGTTCTCCTTCCAACCTAATGCTGTGAAGTTCAAAATGCGTGTCGTCGGGCATCTTGGTCCATGCCACGTTGAGGAAATTCCCTCTCAGATTCTTCGGATCAGCAGTGTCCCCCTGCAGACGTTTCCGGTACTGTGGCTTGATCTTATCCACGGCTAAGTGCCAGTTTCCTGCCGATTCTGCTGGGGGGTGGGGGGTGTGGGGGGGGGGGGTAGACGGATGTTGCGGCGGTGTCTTGTCGGGCTGGTGGGTCGGCGAAGTAGCCTTCCTCTTGCCCACAGCAGCAACAACAGGCGACTCAACGGGGGCGGTCGATAAAGTTGACCGCCGCGCCGGAGATGCAATCCTCGGAGTAGAAGTCGGTGGTCCCCTCCTCTTCCTCTGGTACATCGCTGTATCCAGGACCGAGTAGGTCGTTTCCGGGGACTCCTGGGCCTTCTGCTCTTTTTATTTTGGAATTCAAGATGGCATTGTGAAAAGTGTCCAACTTAACGAGGAGGAGAAACCACGACTGAAAAACAAAGCAAGAGTTGCACAGGAACACATTGACAGGGCCGTATCCTCCGGGAGGGCGGGAACGGGGCGGGGGGGGGGGGGGTGGGTGTCAGTTGCTCCCCGTCCCGAGAATATCTTTTTTTTTTCTTTTTTTTTTTACTCCAGAAAATAGCATACAATCTCAAGGTTTAATTTGTGTTACGTTTCATTTGCTTATAAAAAAAAGTTGTTCCCCCCACCCACCAACACACACACACACACACTCCCCTAGGCTTTTGATCAAGGTACGGCCCAGACTGAATAAGCTACAACCTGAAAACAACCAGTTCCTAGAGAAAGTGGAGCCTCCTGAAGACGTTAGTGTAATATTCCATCCATCAAAGCGAGAACATGCAATGAAATATGTCATCGATATAAAAGTGAGAAGGCAAAGACATTCGAACAGCCCATTACAATACTCGACCAGGTCTGAAGAGAAAACACTAGTCGGTATTACAGTATGGAGCGAATCGCTATTAAAGGAATGCTAAAGCAAGGTTTTTGGACTGAAAATGGGCAGAATTTTGAAAATAGCAATTAGTAAAAAAGTTAATAGACTAAATAAAAAAATAAATAAAAAAAGTTACAAGCCAAAAATAAAAATAATTGACTGCTCGGCCGAATATTTATATAATTTGGAGCATTTTAGAAGGACAGTCCAAAATTAAATAAGAGAAAGAAGAGAGGATCGGACTATTTAATAATATTTTTAAAAAATAAGTAATTTCGACATAAAATTTTGAACGAAGGTCTAAAAGTTTTAAAATATGGTCTGGGACGGAGGGGAAGGGGGTAAGTTTGAGGTGGGCGAAATTTGGAATACGAATTTAGTAGTTATGTTGAAGACCGAAACCAAATTGAGCTACACAAATTTAAGTCCAAACAAAACAATTAGACTGCTCGAACGAAATGGTTTTAAGGTGATTTGAGCAATTTAGACAGGCTTCCAAAATAAACTGCGTCGGACTGTTTACAAAAAAAATAAACATAAAATGTTGAATGGGGCCACAAATTTTAAAATCTGACTAAGCCCTTGGAAGGTTGGTGACTACGAAGGGCTGAGTGGGGCAGCCTTGTCCAGGTTGGGGAGCAGAGGTTTTTTTGTGAAGAAGGGTCCGTATCACGTGCAGGTACACAGTGTCGCCGCAGACTGCCTTGACCATCCGGTGTATGGTGTGGCTATCCATTTCCGGGATGAGTATCGCCTGTCTGTAGACGTCTTGACGGCGCTGTGTGACCACAAGTCCTGGTTCTCCTTCCAACCTAATGCTGTGAAGTTCAAAATGCGTGTCGTCGGGCATCTTGGTCCATGCCACGTTGAGGAAATTCCCTCTCAGATTCTTCGGATCAGCAGTGTCCCCCTGCAGACGTTTCCGGTACTGTGGCTTGATCTTATCCACGGCTAAGTGCCAGTATCCTGCCGATTCTGCTGGGGGGTGGGGTGGTGTGTGTGGGGGGATATCCGACCAGACCGACGTGGGCGCCTACGTGTCTTGTCGGGCTGGTGCGTCGGCGAAGCGAGCCTTCCTCTTGCCCACAGCAGCAACAACAGGCGACAACGGGGGCGGCGATAAAGGTGACCGCCGCGACGGAGACGCAATCCTCGGAGTAGAAGTCGGTGGTTCCCTCCTCTTCCTCTGGTACATCGCTGTATCCAGGACCGAGTAGGTCGTTTCCGGGGAACTCCTGGGCCTTCTGCTCTGTCAACTCTTCGATGTGGTCGGCGGGGCGGTGAGGAAGAAGGGACCGATTTCTGGCGGTTGAGCCGCCAGCTTTGGTCCCCCCGTACCGGCACATGGCGCGTGCGTTTCCTATTGCAGGCAAACCTGAATGTTGCTAGTGGACCGCGTCCTCCGTACACCAAAGTCACGGTGGCCCCGTGACGCGATACTCTAGTAACATTCCATAGGACTGCATAAGTCCCCCCAGGTGGGGGGGGGTGTGTGTGTGGGGGGATGTGGGGGAGGTGGGGGCAGGTGGGGGGGGGGGCAGGTGGGGGGGGGGCCAGGTGGGGGGGCAGGTGGGGGTAATTGCAGACAACTTCGGCGACCGTCTACTCGCAGCGGAGTCATAGCTGGTCCCCAGACACTGTGTCTAGACACACTAAAAAAACGTGTCTCTTTTATTAAGATCACAGGGTATTGTGTGATAACCTCAAATCGTAATAGACTTCACCAGCCGTCCTACTTTATTACTGTAAGTAATTCTGTAAAACAATTGATTAAGTAGACTTTCCCATCTAAAATCACAAACTGACCAATTACGTAGTCCCAAAGAAAATAAAATTATCACTTGGGTATCGTATCAGTGGTAATTTTTGGACTAACGTGAATCCTGAGCAATAGGCCTAATAACATTTGGTTCTTTCGGATTTTTCACCAAAAGAAAAATATTTAATCAATTCTCCAAATGTTATATTGATGCAAATTGGTTTATAGTTAGTTAAATAGTTTATTATACTATCAAGTCATTTATGTTGTTTTACAAATCAGGTTGATGAAAGCGAAGCGCCTTGTAAATTAGAGCGTTTGTTTACACTGTGCATACTAGAGAAGATGGAATGAGCTGACGTCACTTCGCCCTAAGCTATACCACCGGACGTCACAAAAACAAAATAAAATGGCTGCCCCCAGTTAGCAGAAATAATCATGTTTTTTTATTAATTCTAAAATTACGCGTTTTTCATTTGTTAAAGTGTCAGTATGTGTTGGTGGTCCGGGTATGCATCTTTCCAACACATCAGGCTCTTGTTGGAGCTTAGTCTACCTACACAATTCTAGACATTTGAACGACCCATTACAATACACGCGTAGTATTGTAGACATAGCATCAGTCAATATTAAAGTATGGAGTAAATTGCTACTAAATTCAACATTATTATTAAAATGTTAGAAAAGTTCGAACAGCCCGTTACAATACTCGAGTAGTTTTGAAGACATAACATCAGTCATTATTTATGTACAACTTGATTCGGTACAAAACAAAACATTCTACTCCAAGTGCCAGAAAAGTAAGACATTCGAAGAATCCATTACAAGGTGCCAGCCATTCAATTGCTTCTCGCAGTCTCAATATGACAAATATCTTATGTTTACTATATTATTATTATTATTATTATTATTTATTATTAATAGTAGTAGTAATAGTAGTAGCAGCAGCAGTAGCAGTAGTAGTAGTAGTGGTAGTAGTAGTAGTAGTAGTAGTAGTAGTAGTAGTAGTAGTAGTAGTAGTAGTAGTAGTAGTAGTTATTGTAGTAGTAATAGTAGTCGTGATAGTAGTAGTAGTAGTAGTAGTAGTAGTAGTAGTATTAGTATTAGTAGTAGTAGTATTTGGGTTTGTATGCTTTATATATTTCGGTGGAGGGGGTGAGAATGTTCAGTAGGTTTTATTTATTTTTGTTTGTTGGGTGGGTACAATTTTTCTTTGTTTGTGTTAAGTTGAAAAATGGGATGGGATCCCGAGTTCAAGTTCTTCCATAGCAAACAAACATGATATAATCTTAATACATCAAAATAAAATGGAGTAATGATAAAGATATATATATATATATATATATATATATTATAATATATATATATATATATATATATATATATATATAGATGTGTATGCATTGAAGGTCCTTTGTCAAACATTGTGATATACCAAGTATATACCAAAAAATAGTATGGTTATTTCAGTGAAGGGGGCATTTTTAGAGCAAAAATACGTTACTTTTGATAAAATGTCCATTGTTTGGTAATGTATGCTAACAGATTCGTTTTTTCCAATATATTTAGCAAGAATATGATATTTTAATCACATTTGGTGTGTTTCCATTGGGATATTTGAAACACATTGAATATTATAAAGTAATTATTCAAAGTTGTTTGCGTTTCGGTGTTCGGTTTTTTTTTGTGTTTTTGTTTTTATACATTTCAGGTTTATACTTTCAAGTCTTGTATATTTATAGAAAACCAAAGGACACCGATTTATATTAGCACAATGCAAAGCGACACTATTCTCAATAATTCCATTGTATATTTAAATTGCATACTATATTTTTCAGCAATCTGCACAAACATCTTAAAAGATGTGGTTGTGTAACGTATTTTGTTTATCACCGTACTTTAAACACAATTACGTGTGCGTGTCTGCTAGAAATTTTCTCTCAGCAAAATAAATTGAATAGTATATGTCCTTTTCGTGTTTAAAAACAGCCTTTTCTCTGAACCTTTCCCAAGGTACTGAGTTTTATTTTAAATTTTAATATTACCTATCTGTGATATTTGTATTTTTTAAACAGTTCTTTACACTGTTCTTATTTGACTCTTGAATTTTTATATTGATCTTGAACATCACTTCATGTTTTGAATTACCATAGTATGACACCCAATAGCCGATGTATTTTTCGTGATGGGGTGTCGTTAAACATTAATTAATTCATTCATTCATTCATTCCCAATGTAACAGTTGTGGGAGAGGATGCAGATCTGTATTGTGTTGAAAGGGCGGGGACGTAGACCAGTAGTAATGTGGTCGATTGATGTACGGTCGGTTTTTCCATTGGGCAATTTCCCGTTCCAGTCAGTGCTCCACAACTGGTGTAACAAAGGCCGTGGTAAGTACTATCCGATACTATGGTGCATATAAAATATTTATTGCTGCTAATTGAAACGAGTAGTCCATGAAGTGATGACAGCGGGTTTCATATATATATATATATATATATATATATCATATTATATATATATATATATATATATACATATATATATATAATATATATATATATATATATATATATATATATATATATATATATATATATATATATATATATATATATATATATATATATATATATACATATATATATACATATATATATATATATATATATATATATATATAATATATACATATATATATATATACATACATACATACATACTATATACATACATATATACATACATATATACATACACATACATACATATATATATATATATATATACATATACATACATACATACATACATATATACATACATATATACATACATATATACATACACACACACACACACACACACACACACACACACACACACACATATATATATATATATATATATATATATATATATATGGTCCTTAACCATATGTCTGACGCCATATAACCGTAAGTAAAATGTGCTGAGTGCGTCATTAAATAAAACATTTCCTGCTTCCGTTCGTTTATTGTGTTGATGGGGGCATATATTTGTACATGCTATTTTATGATGTTATGGCCTTCACTATAAGGCTATAATAAACGGATGTTGTGTCTAGTCTACTATATAATATATATTTTGAGGTAGGCATGGATGCATATTCCCGTTAGGTTTTCTAATCAAACAGCTCACTCTATGCAGAAAAACACATCACGGCCTTTGAATAGCCACTGGTACATCAAAGGCCTTGGTATGTGATATGTTGTCTGTCGGAGGGGGCATATAAAAGATCCATTGCAGCTAATGGATGAAATGTAGCATGTTTCCTCTCTAAGACTATTGTATTTATGTCAAAATTACCAAATATTTGACATCCAATAGCCGACTTAAATCTAACATGACGTGTTTTGGAATTTTAGGTTTCAATGGCGACTGCATTATGCGGACTATCTACAGGAAGTGCTCGGATATTCTACCTGTTTGTTGCATTAAGCATATCAGGAATTGTGGTTGGTATGCTAGTGGTTGAACACTTTTGGTTTAACAAACTATCTATCACTGTAAACATTCTGTGACGACAGCATACAAATGCACGCAGTAATTCTGTGGTTGTCACTAGTAAAAGAACATTTCAAAACACTGGCAAATCCAAAGATCAGAAGTTTATGGAAAATAGTATCATTCCACAACGTGATATC
>NW_024534996.1:0-7731 GCF_016097555.1 Gigantopelta aegis
ACTATCAGCCACCACAAACACTAAGCTACACAACCAAATCCTAGTATTTCTCAAAGTATTTTTTTATTTTTATTTTTTTAAATATGATTATTGCATTTGGTATCAACTTTGCAACACTGAGCTTCCTAGGTTACTTAACGGTTGCCGTAGGAACAACCTTTCAGTATTTTGTCACATCTATCGACACAGAAGATCCGATAGTCATGAAAACACCCAATTGGACACTTTTTGAAAAATATATTTTTTTTGATATAGTTGCATAGTACCAAAGAAAAGTACCGGTCAAAGTTCGACGTGCCCGTAAATATTTACGGAGTAAAACAGCTGTGGGTGTGATTTTATAAATATGTGCATTGATTTTTTTGGCAAACTATTTCCTTGACAAAAAAATACCTTTTTATTGTCATACAGGTGTTATATAATACCAGAGGTTGAAACAATGCGGGTACCCCAAAATGGAACTGCAATTTTTCAGCAAAAAAACGGTTGCTATTAAAAACTAAATTAAATCTCTTAAATGAACGGACCCCCCATTTTCTGCGCTAGATTAATGTGAGGGCCCTTTCTATTGCTGTCTTCCTGGGTGTTTGAACGCTGCTTATTCATTTTTATTAGTAAAACGTTAACTAATCGCAATGGAATTGTTTGGTCTAATGGAACCTTAGCAATATTCACTATTTATCTTATTTTATATTGTTGCCATTTTCTGTTATTTGACCATAATTGCTTAATTAGGTTACACCAGGCATGGGAGTTCTAAGACCTTACCTTGGATTAATTTACTGTGCACTGCGAAAAGAGTTTGAAAAAAAGTCTTGCTGACCAAATTGGGAATTTTGGCCCAATTTTTTTTACTTAAAATATTTTTAAAGTTATTTTTCCAGGTGATGGACATTCTATACACTAATCTTATTTAGGGTAATAGTCCAGATGAAATAAGTATTATAATAATTTATTTTCGTTAAAAAAAATGTTAGCTGATATATTAACTTTTAGATCTCCATTACAAATGTGTATTTGAATGCAATTGGCCTGGAATGACTAATTTAATAACCTTATTCCTGCTGTAATTTAACATCTTTTAGGTTGGGTTGAATTAGTTTTAGGCAAATATGGGTTTTTACAATTGTTTTTTAGTTTTGGCAAAAACATTAAATCACGAAGGGTTCTTGTACCCTTTTGCATTCTCTCTTTTTTTTACACAATTAAACTTGGTAATGATACTTTAGGTCAGTTCATTAAATCTTGTCCTATATTCTGATTTTTTCTATGTAAAGGGATTTGGGTATTACCAGTACCGGCAATTTTGCACTTTGTTAATCACCTGGATGTGTTAGTATTACTCCACTATTTCCACTTGTAAACTATATTTTCCATATTACTATGGTAATGATGTGTTTCCATTACAGATTGTAGTAATGCATAGGACTATAAATATCAATTCCTTTAACAACAGAAAATAATTAAAGAAAAATGACTTTCGCACTCTTTGATGGATTGAATGTGCTTTTTTTATAATGACAATTAAACATAAAGATGTAAACCTAATGAAACTCCAGATATGAGACATGTCTGTAAGCCCCAATCACTGGAGATTATTAATAAATATGCACAGATATATTTGTAGCTGTCAGGGCTTTAATATGCAATATACAAACCAACTAGCTGATGGGTTGAAAATATTGCATTTCAGTGACTTGACATCCAAGCATACTCCATATCTTGTGTGTTTACCCCACCAGGATTGTACCCATTAATTTACTACTATTTGTTGGATGCAGTGGTGTTCATTTCAATAACCCATGTCAATATGCCTTCTTTTTTCTAGTGAAGTTCTTATCCTTGCCCATTAAAGTCCTTTTCAACCAGGGTCCCTGCAATAATGAGTTTTAAGGTAAGTATTTATTGGAAATGAGAGGACGCTGACTATGCATTGCCACCTACATATACACTAATCCTACCCAACCAATCCATAGTATGTTCCGTCAAGAGTAGTATTTTTATTATTATTTGTTTTAAATATGATATATTGCATTTGTATACACTTTGCAATACACTGATGCTTTCCTGAGGTGTCTTAAATCAGGTTGCACTGTAGGAAACACACTTTCCAAGTATGTTGTCACTCATATCAGAACACAGCAGATCTGATAGTCATGAAACCCCCAATTGACACTTTTGAAAACTATATTTTTTGATACAGTTTTGCATAGTACCCAAAGAAGAGAGTACGCGTGTCAAAGTTCGCAGCGGGGCCCCGTCAAATATTTACGGAGTAAAAGCCGCTTGTGGGTGTGATTAGGGGGGGGGGGGGGGGGGGGGGGGGGGGGGGGGGGGGGGGGGGGGGGGTGGTATAAATGTGACTTGATTATTTTGTGCAAATCTTATTTCTCTTGACAATAACTCAAATCACTTTTATTTGTCCTCCCGTGTTATGTAGTATATACCAAGGTTGAAACTAAGCGGGTTACCCCCAAAAAAATGGAACTGCAATTTTCAGCAAAAATGACGGTTGCTATTAAAAACAAAATTCATCTCTTAAATGAGACTTGACCCCCATTTTCTTGCAGCTAGATTAGATGTGAGGTTGCCACACTTTTCTATTGCTGTAATTCCTGGGTGTGGTTGAAACGCTGCTTATATCAGTGTTATTAGTAAACGGTACCTTTCGGCAATAGTAATTGATTTGTACCTAATGGAACCTTAGCATATATTCACTATATTAAATCATTATTTTATATGGTTTGCCCTTTACTGTATTTGACAGTCCATAAATTGCTTAATTCGGTTACACTCAGGCATGGGAGTTCATAATGACCTTGACCTTGGCATTAATTTACTGTGCACTGCTTGAGAATAGAGTTTGAAAAAAAGGTCTGTGCTGACGAATTTGGAGATTTTTTGGCCCATATTTTTTACTTAAAATATTTTTAAAGCTTATTTATCCCAAGGTGATTGGATATGTCATATACACTAATCTTATTTAGGATAATAAGTCCTAGGCAAGATGAAATAAGCTATTAGTAATAATTCATTTTTATTTAAAAATAATGTTAGTCTGATATTAGGTATAATCTCTTAGATCTCCATTAACAATGTGTATTTAAATGCAATTGACTCTGGAATGACTATATTTTAAATAACCTGATTTCTGCTGTCAATTTTAACATACTTCTTAGGTTGGTGAATTATGTTTTAGGCAAATATGGAATTTTTAACAATTGTGTTTGTGAGTTTGGCAAAAACATTAAAATCTACAGAAGGGGGTTCTGTGTACCCCATTTTGCATTCTCTTCTTTATTTGTACACAAATATAAGCTTGGCAATGATAGACTTTAGGTCATTTCATTAACATCTTGTCCATAATATTCAGTGAGTTTTCTCATAGTAAAGGGTATTTGAAGTATATACCAAGTACAAAAGCAATTTTGACACTTGTTAATCTTGCTAGGAGTGTGTTTAGTATTATCTTCCATTATTACCACACCTGTAAAGCTATATTTTCCAATATTACTATGTAAATGATGTGTTTACATTACAGATTGTAGTAATGCATACAATATAAATATTATATTCAGGAGAGAATTTCAAACATGAATATAATTAAAGAAAAATGACTTTCCCCCGCACACTTTTGATGCTTTGCATGTGCTTTTCTCATGACAAATAAAAAATAAAAATGTAAAAGGCCCTAATGATAACTCTAGATATGATACATGTCTGTAAACACCAATCACTGAAGATTATTAATACAAATATCAACAGGTATATTGGTAGCTGTCAGTGGATTTAATAATGCATATATAAAACCAACTAGGCTGACGGTTTTGAAAATATTGCATTCAGTGACTTGACATCCAAGCATATTCCATACCTTGGGTGTTTTCCCCCACCATGATGTGTACCACATTAATTTACTACTATTTGTGGATGCAGTGGGTGTGCATTTCAGATGCCACATGTAATATGCTTTTTTTCTAGTGGAGTTCTTATCATATGCCCGTTAAAGTCTTTCAAAATACAGGGTCACTGCAATAAATGAGATTTAAAGTAATTATTTATTGGAAATGAGAGACTCTGACTATGCATGCACACACTACATATACCAAACATAAGTATACACAACCAACCCATAGTATGTATCTTCAAGAGTAGTATTTTTATTTTATTATTTGTTTTAATATAGATACATTGCATTTGTATACAACTTTTGCATAACACTGATGCTTCCTGAGCGTGTACATTAAATCAGGTTGGCTGTACGTAGGAACACCACTTTCAATTATGTTGTCACATCATATCAGAACACAGAAGATCCTGATAGTCATGAAAACACCCAAGTTGGACACTTTTTGAAAAAATAATTTTTTTCGTATAGGTTGCTAGTACCAAAGAAGAGAGTTCAGTGTCAATGTTCGACGCTCGTAAAAACATTATTAAATCTCTTTATGATACGTGCATTTTCTTGCAGGTGTGATTGTGCCACACTTGTTACTGCTGTACTTTATTTGTGGCACGCTGCTTATATCCAGTGACAATTAGTACACTTAACATTATCGGTCATACAGAATTGATTTGGTCTATTAGAGGTGTAAGCATAACGCGCGAACTGGAGAGCCATTAGTGAACTAACAATGTCTAAGCACTCTGGATAATTGCTAACAAAACATATATGTAACTCGGGCTTTCAAAAGTCGTGCTTCACCATCTCATTCTAACAGACAGATTGAAAGTCGCGTATGCTGTCGCACTTTACGTTGCTGTTAACTTTCATTAATTGTGACACCACGCTGCTTATAAACGTATTCAGACTGTCGACGTTACCCCCCTCACACAAAGCACAAGACGGAAGAAGAAAAAGACTAAGGAAACACATAGCATAAGAAACACTAATATTATGATGTAGGAAAATAAGAAAGTGCCAAATAACTCGAGCATTAAACATAATTACAATGAGCGTTGATACTTTTTTCAGGCATATCTAGTTGCAAAATAAGCTTTGATTTGCTGGTCAGTTATTTACTGGAAAACACGTGGCTTGATGAACACAAGATTAACACGGAGTAGTGGGTTCGATGCTCAGCAATAAACCATCGCTCATTGTGCCCATAGCTGTGTAACTAAACAGATGCACGTTTCGGAAAGTTCTCTTAGAAGTATTAACCCGCAGTTGGTGGACTTAAAGAGTACGGCACTAATCAACCACATTATATCCAGAAGCAAATTAGCATAGGCGTAGGTGAATAAGCTCCTAGTGGATAATGTAGTTACCCACACGTTACAAACGTGACTTGTTCAGCTGAGTTTAGTGGGCATTTATGATCTTTAGGAGACAATGTTGATGTTTGACTAATAAATTAGCTCTACGATTAAACTTACATATTAAATATATTTTCTTGCTTTAAATATTAACTGTACATTCAATATGGTTCTGGTCGTCATAATGTTTTACTGTGCAACCCAAACTGATTCAGGTCTTCAAATAATTTCGTTTGTAGATTTTGGCAAAAAAATCATATTTTTGCTAATAAAATTAGTTCTTGTGTAGTAAAAATATTTGAACGGTCAGAAACACGTTTAATATACAGCCAAATATAAGCAGGTAATATATTAGATATTAATTACAATCATTAAAAACGCTCTGTTAGTCGATAACATATTTAACTTGCAGCAAACTCAGGAATGTCCCTTTCTGCAGTACCGTTACACATTTATTACAAGTAGCAGTGACGAAGTATCATTAAAATTATGTTTCTACAAAGGACATGTTAACCACCTAACTAGAGTGTGGTTAGTATTATCTTCATCACTAGTACCTCGACACTCAGGTGTACAAAGCTATATTTAAGGGTCCATAGTAGTGCTCTAGTGTACAGGTGGCTGTGTTAGGCTTAAGATTCCTGTCAGTAATGCGTGGACTGAATATAACATACCTGCAATGTGTTCAGTGGTACCCAAAACAGCAAAAAATAATGTAGGATAAAAATGACTTTCGGCACTCACCAAAAATTAACTACAGCTATTACAATGACCATGATGGATAAGAATAAATTGCTTTTTTTTATCATGACAAATTTCAGATTAAATGGATAAATGTCTGCATAAAATTTACAACTGCAAGATATTAAACTTGAAAAGGTGAGGAAGTTGCCATCAATGCCGGATCAATTGGATTAAAGATCAACACCAACAAGACCAAGGCACTACAAAACACACAACCAAATAGCAGATTCCATCACGATTGGAGGAAGAGACATTGAAGAGATGACTGAGTTCACCTACCTACCTTGAGACCAAGGTTGTTTTACAGATGGAAACTCTATATCTGAGGTCAGCAAGGCAACAGGGGCTTTTGCGGCACTGAAGGACATCTGGAAGACCATTTCAAGATCAGCAAAGAACCAAGATTCGCCTGTTCAAGAGCAACGTCCTGGGTGTGCTGCTGCCCATGCAGCGGAATCATGCAAGGTCACCAAAGGCATCTGTCAGATGCTGGAAGGTTTCCAAAACTAGTTATTTCAGGAGGATTCTGCGCATCTACTGGCCAAATAAAATCACCAACAAGGAACTCCATGAAAGGACTAGGTCATGCAGCACATCTCTCTCATACTGTGGTCACTACATTTCAACATAGTTTGAAACTTTGTTGTACATTGTTTCTACTGTTAGAACATTTAACTCTTATGTGCTTGTTTACATGTATTACAATGTAACAATAGCAATGTTCCGGAGTGTACAGTTATATACCGTCACTATAATGTATAATTATTATCTCGTTTAATGTCAAATATGCAATGTGTTCGTCGTATGTATTTTTTTAGATGTTAGAATTGTCGTGACGTCATCGAAATTACCTCCCGCTGTAGATGAAAATATATATCTTTTTTTCTATGTGTGTATATTCCGAAATAAATAACTTGTAGTAAATTCCATAGTATGAAAAAAATGCGGCATGTTTCTATTATCTAACTATTACAAGCTGCTGTTACTGACCCGCACAAGTCATTAAAACTGTTGATGTGTTTTTGTGTGCCAATGAAAAAATGATCCTTAAAGTAAAGCGAGATTGCAGCTTTGAAAAATAATCCACAAGTTCCATGCAAGAAAACCAAACAATCAGGTTGAATCACAGCTCCCTAGATTCATCTCCTATATTTAACACATGGTCAATCATAACAAAACTCAACTTCATCAACTTAGTTTTTACTAGTATCATTCTTTATCTTTTAAAGCATAGGTGGGGACATTTATGATGCCAGGAGCTGTAGGTTGCATAGTACCAAAGAAGAGAGTTCCGTGTCAGAGTTCGACGTGCACTTTCTATTGCTGTACTTACTGGCGTGTGTTGACACCGCTGCTTAGATCAGTTTTATTAGTAAACGTTAACATTATCGGCAATAGGAATTGATTTGGTCTATTAGAACCTCTAGTATCATATTCACTATATTTATCATCTTTTATATTGCGTGCCATTTACTGTTATTTGACAGTCATAATTGCTTAATTCGGTTACACTCAGGCATGGGAGTTCATAATGCCCTTGACCCTGGCATTAATTTACTGTGCACTGCTGAGAATAGAGTTTTAAAAAAAGGTCGGTGCTGGACGAATTGGAGATTTTGGCCCATATTTTTTACTTTAAATATTTTTAAGCTTATTTACCCAAGGTGATGGATATGTCATATACCACTAATCTTATTTAGGATAATAAGTCTAGGCAAGATGAAATAG
>NW_024534997.1:0-20918 GCF_016097555.1 Gigantopelta aegis
AACTGTTTAATAACAGGTCATTTAGTTAGTCCCATAGAGTCCTTTTAGACTGAGCTGTTTACTTTGTTAACTTCAATCAATAGTCTAAACCTTCTAAAGTCTTTAATTTAAAGACTTTAGAGTGTTAATGCAAAGCAACGTACTAAACTGTTAATAACATTTATTTAGTTAGTCACATAGAGTCCTTTAGACTGAGCTGTTTACTTTAATAACTTCACTCAATAGTCTAAACCTTCTAAAGTCTTTATTTAAAGACTTTAGAGTGTTAATGCAAACCAACTTACTAAACTGTTAATAACAGTTTATTTAGTTAGTCCCATAGAGTCCTTTAGACTGAGCTGTTTACTTTATTAACTTCACTCAATAGTCTAAACCTTCTAAAGTCTTTAATTTAAAGACTTTAGAGTGTTAATGCAAAACAACTTACTAAACTGTTAATAACATTTTATTTAGTTAGTCCCATAGAGTCCTTTAGACTGAGCTGTTTACTTATTAACTTCACTCAATAGTCTAAACCTTCTAAAGTCTTTAATTTAAAGACTTTAGAGTGTTAATGCAAACCAACTTACTAAACTGTTAATAACAGTTTATTTAGTTAGTCCCATAGAGTCCTTTAGACTGAGCTGTTTACTTTATTAACTTCACTCAATAGTCTAAACCTTCTAAAGTCTTTAATTTAAAGACTTTAGAGTGTTAATGCAAACCAACTTACTAAACTGTTAATAACAGTTTATTTAGTTAGTCCCATAGAGTCCTTTAGACTGAGCTGTTTACTTTCTTAACTTCAATCAATAGTCTAAACCTTCTAAAGTCTTTAATTTAAAGACTTTAGAGTGTTAATGCAAACCACTTACTAAACTGTTAATAACAGTTATTTAGTTAGTCACATAGAGTCCTTTAGACTGAGCTGTTTACTTTAATAACTTCACTCAATAGTCTAAACCTTCTAAAGTCTTTAATTTAAAGACTTTAGAGTGTTAATGCAAACCAACTTACTAAAGTGTTAATAACATTTTATTTAGTTAGTCCCATAGAGTCCTTTAGACTGAGCTGTTTACTTTATTAACTTCACTCAATAGTCTAAACCTTCTAAAGTCTTTAATTTAAAGACTTTAGAGTGTTAATGCAAACCAACTTACTAAACTGTTAATAACAGTTTATTTAGTTAGTCCCATAGAGTCCTTTAGACTGAGCTGTTTACTTTTTTAACTTCACTCAATAGTCTAAACCTTCTAAAGTCTTTAATTTAAAGACTTTAGAGTGTTAATGCAAACCACTTACTAAACTGTTAATAACAGTTCATTTAGTTAGTCCCATAGAGTCCATTAGACTGAACTTTATTAACTTCAATCAATAGTCTAAACCTTCTAAAGTCTTTAATTTAAAGACTTTAGAGTGTTAATGCAAACCAACTTACTAAACTGTTAATAACAGTTTATTTAGTTAGTCCCATAGAGTCCTTTAGACTGAGCTGTTTACTTTATTAACTTCACTCAATAGTCTAAACCTTCTAAAGTCTTTAATTTAAAGACTTTAGAGTGTTAATGCAAACCAACTTACTAAACTGTTAATAAGTTTATTTAGTTAGTCCCATAGAGTCCTTTAGACTGAGCTGTTTACTTTATTAACTTCACTCAATAGTCTAAACCTTCTAAAGTCTTTAATTTAAAGACTTTAGAGTGTTAATGAAACCAACTTACTAAACTCTAATAATAGTAGTTATTTAGTTAGTCCCATAGAGTCCTTTAGACTGAGCTGTTTACTTTATTAACTTCACTCAATAGTCTAAACCTTCTAAAGTCTCTAATTTAAAGACTTTAGAGTGTTAATGCAAACCAACTTACTAAACTGTTAATACAGTTTATTTAGTTAGTCCCATAGAGTCCTTTAGACTGAGCTGTTTACTACTATTAAATTTTGTCAATAGTCTAAACCTTCTAAAGTCTTAAAATTTAAAGACTATAGAGTGTTAATGCAAACCAACTTACTAAACTGTTAATAACAGTTTATCATAGTTAGTGCCAGAGTCCTTTAGACTGAGCTGTTTACTTTATTAACTTCACTCAATAGTCTAAACCTTCTAAAGTCTTTATTTAAAGACTTTAGAGTGTCAATGCAAACCAACTTACTAAACTGTTAATAACAGTTTATTTAGTTAGTCCCATAGAGTCCTTTAGACTGAGCTGTTTACTTTATTAACTTCACTCAATAGTCTAAACCTTCTAAAGTCTTTAATTTAAAGACTTTAGAGTGTTAATGCAAACCAACTTACTAAACTGTTAATAACAGTTTAATTAGTTAGTCCCATAGAGTCCATTAGACTGAGCTGTTTACTTTGTTAACTTCAATCAATAGTCTAAACCTTCTAAAGTCTTTAATTTAAAGACTTTAGAGTGTTAATGCAAACCAACTTACTAAACTGTTAATAACAGTTTATTTAGTTAGTCCCATAGAGTCCTTTAGACTGAGCTGTTTACTTTATTAACTTCACTCAATAGTCTAAACCTTCTAAAGTCTTTAATTTAAAGACTTTAGAGTGTTAATGCAAACCAACTTACTAAACTGTTAATAACAGTTCATTTAGTTAGTCCCATAGAGTCCTTTAGACTGAGCTGTTTACTTTGTTAACTTCATCAATAGTCTAAACCTTCTAAAGTCTTTAATTTAAAGACTTTAGAGTGTTAAGGCTAACCAACTTACTAAACTGTTAATAACAGTTTATTTAGTTAGTCCATAGAGTCCTTTAGACTGAGCTGTTTACTTTAATAACTTCACTCAATAGTCTAAACCTTCTAAAGTCTTTAATTTAAAGACTTTAGAGTGTTAATGCAAACCAACTTACTAAACTGTTAATAACAGTTTATTTAGTTAGTCCCATAGAGTCCTTTAGACTGAGCTGTTTACTTTATTAACTTCAATCAATAGTCTAAACCTTCTAAAGTCTTTAATTTAAAGACTTTAGAGTGTTAATGCAAACCAACTTACTAAACTGTTAATAACAGTTTATTTAGTTAGTCCCATAGAGTCCTTTAGACTGAGCTGTTTACTTTATTAACTTCACTCAATAGTCTAAACCTTCTAAAGTCTTTAATTTAAAGACTTTAGAGTGTTAATGCAAACCAACTTACTAAACTGTTAATAACAGTTTATTTAGTTAGTCCCATAGAGTCCTTTAGACTGAGCTGTTTACTTTATTAACTTCACTCAATAGTCTAAACCTTCTAAAGTCTTTAATTTAAAGACTTTAGAGTGTTAATGCAAAACCAACTTACTAAACTGTTAATAACAGTTTATTTAGTTAGTCCCATAGAGTCCTTTAGACTGAGCTGTTTACTTTATTAACTTCACTCAATAGTCTAAACCTTCTAAAGTCTTAAATTTAAAGACTTTAGAGTGTTAATGCAAACCAACTTACTAAACTGTTAATAACAGTTTCATTTAGTTAGTCCCATAGAGTCCTTTAGACTGAGCTGTTTACTTTATAACTTCACTCAATAGTCTAAACCTTCTAAAGTCTTTAATTTAAAGACTTTAGAGTGTTAATGCAAACCAACTTACTAAACTGTTAATAACAGTTTATTTAGTTAGTCCCATAGAGTCCTTTAGACTGAGCTGTTTACTTTATTAACTTCACTCAATAGTCTAAACCTTCTAAAGTCTTTAATTTAAAGACTTTAGAGTGTTAATGCAAACCAACTTACTAAACTGTTAATAACAGTTATTTAGTTAGTCCAATAGAGTCCTTTAGACTGAGCTGTTTACTTTATAAACTTCACTCAATAGTCTAAACCTTCTAAAGTCTTTAAATTAAAGACTTTAAAGTGTTAATGCAAACCAACTTACTAAACTGTTAATAACAGTTTATTTAGTTAGTCCCATAGAGTCCTTTAAACTGAGCTGTTTACTTTATTAACTTCACTCAATAGTCTAAACCTTCTAAAGTCTTTAATTTAAAGACTTTAGAGTGTTAATGCAAACCAACTTACTAAACTGTTAATAACAGTTTATTTAGTTAGTCCCATAGAGTCCTTTAGACTGAGCTGTTTACTTTATTAACTTCACTCAATAGTCTAAACCTTCTAAAGTCTTTAATTTAAAGACTTTAGAGTGTTAATGCAAACCAACTTACTAAACTGTTAATAACAGTTTATTTAGTTAGTCCCATAGAGTCCTTTAGACTGAGCTGTTTACTTTGTTAACTTCACTCAATAGTCTAAACCTTCTAAAGTCTTTAATTTAAAGACTTTAGAGTGTTAATGCAAACCAACTTACTAAACTGTTAATAACAGTTTATTTAGTTAGTCCCATAGAGTCCTTTAGACTGAGCTGTTTACTTTATTAACTTCAATCAATAGTCTAAACCTTCTAAAGTCTTTAATTTAAAGACTTTAGAGTGTTAATGCAAACCAACTTACTAAACTGTTAATAACAGTTTATTTAGTTAGTCCCATAGAGTCCTTTAGACTGAGCTGTTTACTTTATTAACTTCACTCAATAGTCTAAACCTTCTAAAGTCTTTAATTTAAAGACTTTAGAGTGTTAATGCAAACCAACTTACTAAACTGTTAATAACAGTTTATTTAGTTAGTCCCATAGAGTCCTTTAGACTGAGCTGTTTACTTTATTAACTTCACTCAATAGTCTAAACCTTCTAAAGTCTTTAATTTAAAGACTTTAGAGTGTTAATGCAAACCAACTTACTAAACTGTTAATAACAGTTCATTTAGTTAGTCCCATAGAGTCCTTTAGACTGAGCTGTTTACTTTATTAACTTCACTCAATAGTCTAAACCTTCTAAAGTCTTTAATTTAAAGACTTTAGAGTGTTAATGCAAACCAACTTACTAAACTGTTAATAACAGTTTATTTAGTTAGTCCCATAGAGTCCTTTAGACTGAGCTGTTTACTTTATTAACTTTACTCAATAGTCTAAACCTTCTAAAGTCTTTAATTTAAAGACTTTAGAGTGTTAATGCAAACCAACTTACTAAACTGTTAATAACAGTTTATTTAGTTAGTCCCATAGAGTCCTTTAGACTGAGCTGTTTACTTTATAAACTTCACTCAATAGTCTAAACCTTCTAAAGTCTTTAATTTAAAGACTTTAGAGTGTTAATGCAAACCAACTTACTAAACTGTTAATAACAGTTTATTTAGTTAGTCCCATAGAGTCCTTTAGACTGAGCTGTTTACTTTATTAACTTCACTCAATAGTCTAAACCTTCTAAAGTCTTTAATTTAAAGACTTTAGAGTGTTAATGCAAACAAACTTACTAAACTGTTAATAACAGTTTATTTAGTTAGTCCCATAGAGTCCTTTAGACTGAGCTGTTTACTTTCTTAACTTCAATCAATAGTCTAAACCTTCTAAAGTCTTTAATTTAAAGACTTTAGAGTGTTAATGCAAACCAACTTACTAAACTGTTAATAACAGTTTATATAGTTAGTCCCATAGAGTCCTTTAGACTGAGCTGTTTACTTTAATAACTTCACTCAATAGTCTAAACCTTCTAAAGTCTTTAATTTAAAGACTTTAGAGTGTTAATGCAAACCAACTTACTAAACTGTTAATAACAGTTTATTTAGTTAGTCCCATAGAGTCCTTTAGACTGAGCTGTTTACTTTATTAACTTCACTCAATAGTCTAAACCTTCTAAAGTCTTTAATTTAAAGACTTTAGAGTGTTAATGCAAACCAACTTACTAAACTGTTAATAACAGTTTATTTAGTTAGTCCCATAGAGTCCTTTAGACTGAGCATTTATATGCTTCACTTCACTCAATAATCTAAACCTTCTAAGAATACTGCTGGAAAGGACGTCGTACCTGAAGCGAAGTTTTGCGAATTGATATTCTGCTCTTTACCTTGATGCATAGACTGCCTGTTGTACTAAAACAGTTTTTTTCAAAACTACTTCACTGTGAGACTTCGATTTTGAAGATACTACTTCAGATTTACTGTCTATTGTACTATACCAGTTTTTTTCAAAACTACTTCACTGTGAGACTTCGAGTTCATGGAGACAATACCTGAGCCTTTACTGGTAAGCCTGCACTTTATTACAACCTTGTATATCTTTACATGTACACACACAGAGTATAATGCAAAAAACTTACTAAACTTTTCATTGTATTTTATAGCAGAAAATGGCAAAATTAGGTGTTGATGATGCAATGTTTACGGTATGCAATAATGAAATGTCTGAACCTGATGACAGCGATGATGAATTTGATGGATATTTGGAATGTTAAGAAATGGAGAGGCTACTGGTGAAAGCAAGACAGATGAGAGTGATGATGAAGAATGTGTGCCAATTGGATGTGATGTAAATGAATGTGTGAATGAAATGGAATTTGCTGTAAGGCATGAACTGGACAAAAGGATGTAGATGAGTGTGATGAAGTGTGAATGCAAAGAATGACGAACTTGAGTGAATTATTTATGGTCAATGAAGTCCTTTAAAATGTATGTTGATGAGTATGAAGATTTTGCTGTATAGTCTGCTTCAAGTGCTTGTCCACCAAGTACTGTTCCAATGCTTTACCACCTACTATACCTAGTACAATTTCAGTTAGTCCCATACATCTACAGGCAAATGCAAAATAATATGAGCAATAAATCAACGATTGACTTTTTCAAGATGCTGGTCACAATGGATATATTAGATAACATTGTAGATCAAACTAACGTGTATGCTAATCAATTCTTTGAAAAACAGAGTGCAATACCACCAAGGTCACGACTTCATTCCTGGAAAAAAAAAATTTTGAGTGTTTCAGAATTATTGAAGTTTCTTGCTCTCATTGTTGTAATGGGTGTGGTCCGACTTCCAAGGATGGAAGACCACTGGGTACAAAAATGGCCATTTGGATCACATTCCTTCGGTAAGATAATGACCCGAGATCGTTTCTCACTGATCTTGAAGTTCTTTCATGTAAACGACAGCTCTAAATATGTCTAAAAGAGGTGAAGTCGGGCATGATCCATTGTAGAAAATAAGACCTCTACTCACTTCTCTTCTTCACAATTTCAATCAATGGTACACTCCAAATAAAGAACTCTCATTAGATGAAGCAATGGTGAGCTTCAAATTAGACTGGTTTTTACAATATATGCCTAAAAAACCCCAAAAAATGGGGACTGAAAGACTTTTCACTGGCAGATGCAAAAACAGGTTACACACTAAATTGGAAACTGTATGCAGGTATGATTGATTACCATTATAATCACGCAATGCTATGTACCGTAATTTGCTTTTTTACTCTCACCCCATCAGTGTAAACATTAGTAGTAACTTCTACTATAGGTGATGCAAAGTTGGCTTCAAATACTAAAACACTATGTACATTTATTGCTTATTTCATTCACCTTGAAACAAAATTGACTTTATTGCTTCACTAAGAAAATTATTTTTGAAAAATCAGTATAAGCAAATTACGGTACACCAAACAGGCATCTAACTACAAATTGTAGATGCATATCAATAATATCCTTTACCTTCCAATGTTATAGGCAAAGATGACACTTTTTAGAGGTGACTCAAAGTGAAAGAACTACAACACACTGTATCGTTATGAGGTTGCTGGAGGGGTATGCAAAAAAATGACCACCACGTATACATGGACAATTATTATACAAGTCCAGCATTGTTCCTTGAGATGGCTCAAAATGGATTTGGAGCCTGTGGAACTGCTCGAGTGAACAGACAAGGAATGCCTGACGAATGGAAAATATCTAGAAAAGGAAAGAGTGTAAAAATGAACAAAGGAGATGTAAGAACAAAGAAGTTAGATAGGGTAATGGCTCTACAATGGCTTTAGACAAACGAGTGATTACAATGCTCACAACAATTCATGACGACCAAATGATATCCAAAAAAGAGGAGGAGCCGATTCGGAAAGGACAATGAAGAGAATGTAGACAAACCACTATGTATTGAGGAATACAAAGCACATGGGAGGAGTGGACAGAAGTGACCAACTTCTCTCATATTATGGGTTTATACACAAGTTTATTGAAATGGTCGAATCGAGCATCCTTTCACTACTGGACTTGGCAACTTGTGAATAGTTACATATTATACAAACTTTCCCATCAAGGAAAGAAACTTTAAGTCTCATGCTCAATACAGGATAAACATTGCTAACAGCTTACTTCTTGAAGCTGGGCACACAACAATGGAAGAAAATGAGGAACTTCAATCACCACACAATCGGCTCACTGGTCGTCACTTTCCTTCTAAACTTCCTCTTAATGCGAGTGGTCTCAAGTCTCAAAGAGAGTTGTGTGGTGTGCAGCTTTAAAAAAGGAAGGAAAAGAAAACAACCACATAATATTGTCGACATTGTAACGTACCGTTATGTGTTACTCCATGTTTTGAGTTGTACCATACTCATAAAGATCCACAGCGATACCTGTAGTGATGATCAACAAAGAATATTTATGTGTAAATGTATAATCATTGTATCCAAAAAAGTATAATTATTGTATCTGTAAAAGTATGATCATTATATAATAATAAACTCAACTTATAAATGTATATCTTCTCTGGATGAAGTACTCTCTATCCTTTAAGGATGCTGAATAAATGTAAGACAAAATTATACATTATATACAGAATATGTTTTATTTTATGTTATGTAGTTTGTCTATGTAAACACTAACTAAACCACATAACTATATTCAGTCCCACACACACCACAGACTGAGCTGTTTACACACACACACACACAACACACAAACAACACACAAATAACTTTACTATTGTAGACTTTATAGTAATGTACAACTTACATGTTAGTCTGTGTTCTGAGTTGTACCAGATCCACAGCACTGTTTACTTTTTAACTTCACTCAATAGTCTCTCATATCTATATATAATATTATGTAGTAATAACTTTACTATACCACCTACCTACTGATGAGTTTCTATCCATATTTACATGAAAAAATGGTGCCACGTCTGATGCATCCATCGATGAACTGTTTACCCTATTAACAGGCGCTCACGAAAAGGTCTCAAAACTTGACTCACAAATGTATTCCCAGCAACTCAGGACACACACAACATCGATCACAACTTAAAAAAGCTTTACATAACAAAATGGCGCTTACGTCTGATCGATCGATGAACAACAGCCCATAATCACTCACTAAACCTCAGCGCTCACGAAAAGAAGTACAAAGTCTTAGTTCACAAAGTGTTTACAACATTTCTTGACACTGGACAACATCGATCACAAGTTGAATATCGTAATAGCAAGAGATAAAGACAGAGATACTTTCCACTGAGCATTTCTTTTTTCAAAATGATTAACAATAGTCGCGTGACAGATAGCAAAACACGCCTACCACCCAAGCGGGTAAGAGTGTTAATGCAAACCAACTTACTAAACTGTTAATAACAGTTTATTTAGTTAGTCCCATAGAGTCCTTTAGACTGAGCTGTTTACTTTTTAACTTCACTCAATAGTCTAAACCTTCTAAAGTCTTTAATTTAAAGACTTTAGAGTGTTAATGCAAACCAACTTACTAAACTGTTAATAACAGTTCATTTAGTTAGTCCCATAGAGTCCTTTAGACTGAGCTGTTTACTTTGTTAACTTCACTCAATAGTCTAAACCTTCTAAAGTCTTTAATTTAAAGACTTTAGAGTGTTAATGCAAACCAACTTACTAAACTGTTAATAACAGTTTATTTAGTTAGTCCCATAGAGTCCTTTAGACTGAGCTGTTTACTTTATTAACTTCACTCAATAGTCTAAACCTTCTAAAGTCTTTAATTTAAAGACTTTAGAGTGTTAATGCAAACCAACTTACTAAACTGTTAATAACAGTTTATTTAGTTAGTCCCATAGAGTCCTTTAGACTGAGCTGTTTACTTTATTAACTTCACTCAATAGTCTAAACCTTCTAAAGTCTTTAATTTAAAGACTTTAGAGTGTTAATGCAAACCAACTTACTAAACTGTTAATAACAGTTTATTTAGTTAGTCCCATAGAGTCCTTTAGACTGAGCTGTTTACTTTATTAACTTCACTCAATAGTCTAAACCTTCTAAAGTCTTTAATTTAAAGACTTTAGAGTGTTAATGCAAACCAACTTACTAAACTGTTAATAACAGTTTATTTAGTTAGTCCCATAGAGTCCTTTAGACTGAGCTGTTTACTTTATTAACTTCACTCAATAGTCTAAACCTTCTAAAGTCTTTAATTTAAAGACTTTAGAGTGTTAATGCAAACCAACTTACTAAACTGTTAATAACAGTTTATTTAGTTAGTCCCATAGAGTCCTTTAGACTGAGCTGTTTACTTTATTAACTTCACTCAATAGTCTAAACCTTCTAAAGTCTTTAATTTAAAGACTTTAGAGTGTTAATGCAAACCAACTTACTAAACTGTTAATAACAGTTTATTTAGTTAGTCCCATAGAGTCCTTTAGACTGAGCTGTTTACTTTATTAACTTCACTCAATAGTCTAAACCTTCTAAAGTCTTTAATTTAAAGACTTTAGAGTGTTAATGCAAACCAACTTACTAAACTGTTAATAACAGTTTATTTAGTTAGTCCCATAGAGTCCTTTAGACTGAGCTGTTTACTTTATTAACTTCACTCAATAGTCTAAACCTTCTAAAGTCTTTAATTTAAAGACTTTAGAGTGTTAATGCAAACCAACTTACTAAACTGTTAATAACAGTTTATTTAGTTAGTCCCATAGAGTCCTTTAGACTGAGCTGTTTACTTTATTAACTTCACTCAATAGTCTAAACCTTCTAAAGTCTTTAATTTAAAGACTTTAGAGTGTTAATGCAAACCAACTTACTAAACTGTTAATAACAGTTTATTTAGTTAGTCCCATAGAGTCCTTTAGACTTGAGCTGTTTACTTTATTAACTTCACTCAATAGTCTAAACCTTCTAAAGTCTTTAATTTAAAGACTTTAGAGTGTTAATGCAAACCAACTTACTAAACTGTTAATAACAGTTTATTTAGTTAGTCCCATAGAGTCCTTTAGACTGAGCTGTTTACTTTATTAACTTCACTCAATAGTCTAAACCTTCTAAAGTCTTTAATTTAAAGACTTTAGAGTGTTAATGCAAACCAACTTACTAAACTGTTAATAACAGTTTATTTAGTTAGTCCCATAGAGTCCTTTAGACTGAGCTGTTTACTTTATTAACTTCACTCAATAGTCTAAACCTTCTAAAGTCTTTAATTTAAAGACTTTAGAGTGTTAATGCAACCAACTTACTAAACTGTTAATAACAGTTTATTTAGTTAGTCCCATAGAGTCCTTTAGACTGAGCTGTTTACTTTATTAACTTCACTCAATAGTCTAAACCTTCTAAAGTCTTTAATTTAAAGACTTTAGAGTGTTAATGCAAACCAACTTACTAAACTGTTAATAACAGTTTATTTAGTTAGTCCCATAGAGTCCTTTAGACTGAGCTGTTTACTTTATTAACTTCACTCAATAGTCTAAACCTTCTAAAGTCTTTAATTTAAAGACTTTAGAGTGTTAATGCAAACCAACTTACTAAACTGTTAATAACAGTTTATTTAGTTAGTCCCATAGAGTCCTTTAGACTGAGCTGTTTACTTTATTAACTTCACTCAATAGTCTAAACCTTCTAAAGTCTTTAATTTAAAGACTTTAGAGTGTTAATGCAAACCAACTTACTAAACTGTTAATAACAGTTTATTTAGTTAGTCCCATAGAGTCCTTTAGACTGAGCTGTTTACTTTATTAACTTCACTCAATAGTCTAAACCTTCTAAAGTCTTTAATTTAAAGACTTTAGAGTGTTAATGCAAACCAACTTACTAAACTGTTAATAACAGTTTATTTAGTTAGTCCCATAGAGTCCTTTAGACTGAGCTGTTTACTTTATTAACTTCACTCAATAGTCTAAACCTTCTAAAGTCTTTAATTTAAAGACTTTAGAGTGTTAATGCAAACCAACTTACTAAACTGTTAATAACAGTTTATTTAGTTAGTCCCATAGAGTCCTTTAGACTGAGCTGTTTACTTTATTAACTTCACTCAATAGTCTAAACCTTCTAAAGTCTTTAATTTAAAGACTTTAGAGTGTTAATGCAAACCAACTTACTAAACTGTTAATAACAGTTTATTTAGTTAGTCCCATAGAGTCCTTTAGACTGAGCTGTTTACTTTATTAACTTCACTCAATAGTCTAAACCTTCTAAAGTCTTTAATTTAAAGACTTTAGAGTGTTAATGCAAACCAACTTACTAAACTGTTAATAACAGTTTATTTAGTTAGTCCCATAGAGTCCTTTAGACTGAGCTGTTTACTTTATTAACTTCACTCAATAGTCTAAACCTTCTAAAGTCTTTAATTTAAAGACTTTAGAGTGTTAATGCAAACCAACTTACTAAACTGTTAATAACAGTTTATTTAGTTAGTCCCATAGAGTCCTTTAGACTGAGCTGTTTACTTTATTAACTTCACTCAATAGTCTAAACCTTCTAAAGTCTTTAATTTAAAGACTTTAGAGTGTTAATGCAAACCAACTTACTAAACTGTTAATAACAGTTTATTTAGTTAGTCCCATAGAGTCCTTTAGACTGAGCTGTTTACTTTATTAACTTCACTCAATAGTCTAAACCTTCTAAAGTCTTTAATTTAAAGACTTTAGAGTGTTAATGCAAACCAACTTACTAAACTGTTAATAACAGTTTATTTAGTTAGTCCCATAGAGTCCTTTAGACTGAGCTGTTTACTTTATTAACTTCACTCAATAGTCTAAACCTTCTAAAGTCTTTAATTTAAAGACTTTAGAGTGTTAATGCAAACCAACTTACTAAACTGTTAATAACAGTTTATTTAGTTAGTCCCATAGAGTCCTTTAGACTGAGCTGTTTACTTTATTAACTTCACTCAATAGTCTAAACCTTCTAAAGTCTTTAATTTAAAGACTTTAGAGTGTTAATGCAAACCAACTTACTAAACTGTTAATAACAGTTTATTTAGTTAGTCCCATAGAGTCCTTTAGACTGAGCTGTTTACTTTATTAACTTCACTCAATAGTCTAAACCTTCTAAAGTCTTTAATTTAAAGACTTTAGAGTGTTAATGCAAACCAACTTACTAAACTGTTAATAACAGTTTATTTAGTTAGTCCCATAGAGTCCTTTAGACTGAGCTGTTTACTTTATTAACTTCACTCAATAGTCTAAACCTTCTAAAGTCTTTAATTTAAAGACTTTAGAGTGTTAATGCAAAGCAACTTACTAAACTGTTAATAACAGTTTATTTAGTTAGTCCCATAGAGTCCTTTAGACTGAGCTGTTTACTTTATTAACTTCACTCAATAGTCTAAACCTTCTAAAGTCTTTAATTTAAAGACTTTAGAGTGTTAATGCAAACCAACTTACTAAACTGTTAATAACAGTTTATTTAGTTAGTCCCATAGAGTCCTTTAGACTGAGCTGTTTACTTTATTAACTTCACTCAATAGTCTAAACCTTCTAAAGTCTTTAATTTAAAGACTTTAGAGTGTTAATGCAAACCAACTTACTAAACTGTTAATAACAGTTTATTTAGTTAGTCCCATAGAGTCCTTTAGACTGAGCTGTTTACTTTATTAACTTCACTCAATAGTCTAAACCTTCTAAAGTCTTTAATTTAAAGACTTTAGAGTGTTAATGCAAACCAACTTACTAAACTGTTAATAACAGTTTATTTAGTTAGTCCCATAGAGTCCTTTAGACTGAGCTGTTTACTTTATTAACTTCACTCAATAGTCTAAACCTTCTAAAGTCTTTAATTTAAAGACTTTAGAGTGTTAATGCAAACCAACTTACTAAACTGTTAATAACAGTTTATTTAGTTAGTCCCATAGAGTCCTTTAGACTGAGCTGTTTACTTTATTAACTTCACTCAATAGTCTAAACCTTCTAAAGTCTTTAATTTAAAGACTTTAGAGTGTTAATGCAAACCAACTTACTAAACTGTTAATAACAGTTTATTTAGTTAGTCCCATAGAGTCCTTTAGACTGAGCTGTTTACTTTATTAACTTCACTCAATAGTCTAAACCTTCTAAAGTCTTTAATTTAAAGACTTTAGAGTGTTAATGCAAACCAACTTACTAAACTGTTAATAACAGTTTATTTAGTTAGTCCCATAGAGTCCTTTAGACTGAGCTGTTTACTTTATTAACTTCACTCAATAGTCTAAACCTTCTAAAGTCTTTAATTTAAAGACTTTAGAGTGTTAATGCAAACCAACTTACTAAACTGTTAATAACAGTTTATTTAGTTAGTCCCATAGAGTCCTTTAGACTGAGCTGTTTACTTTATTAACTTCACTCAATAGTCTAAACCTTCTAAAGTCTTTAATTTAAAGACTTTAGAGTGTTAATGCAAACCAACTTACTAAACTGTTAATAACAGTTTATTTAGTTAGTCCCATAGAGTCCTTTAGACTGAGCTGTTTACTTTATTAACTTCACTCAATAGTCTAAACCTTCTAAAGTCTTTAATTTAAAGACTTTAGAGTGTTAATGCAACCAACTTACTAAACTGTTAATAACAGTTTATTTAGTTAGTCCCATAGAGTCCTTTAGACTGAGCTGTTTACTTTATTAACTTCACTCAATAGTCTAAACCTTCTAAAGTCTTTAATTTAAAGACTTTAGAGTGTTAATGCAAACCAACTTACTAAACTGTTAATAACAGTTTATTTAGTTAGTCCCATAGAGTCCTTTAGACTGAGCTGTTTACTTTATTAACTTCACTCAATAGTCTAAACCTTCTAAAGTCTTTAATTTAAAGACTTTAGAGTGTTAATGCAAACCAACTTACTAAACTGTTAATAACAGTTTATTTAGTTAGTCCCATAGAGTCCTTTAGACTGAGCTGTTTACTTTATTAACTTCACTCAATAGTCTAAACCTTCTAAAGTCTTTAATTTAAAGACTTTAGAGTGTTAATGCAAACCAACTTACTAAACTGTTAATAACAGTTTATTTAGTTAGTCCCATAGAGTCCTTTAGACTGAGCTGTTTACTTTATTAACTTCACTCAATAGTCTAAACCTTCTAAAGTCTTTAATTTAAAGACTTTAGAGTGTTAATGCAAACCAACTTACTAAACTGTTAATAACAGTTTATTTAGTTAGTCCCATAGAGTCCTTTAGACTGAGCTGTTTACTTTATTAACTTCACTCAATAGTCTAAACCTTCTAAAGTCTTTAATTTAAAGACTTTAGAGTGTTAATGCAAACCAACTTACTAAACTGTTAATAACAGTTTATTTAGTTAGTCCCATAGAGTCCTTTAGACTGAGCTGTTTACTTTATTAACTTCACTCAATAGTCTAAACCTTCTAAAGTCTTTAATTTAAAGACTTTAGAGTGTTAATGCAAACCAACTTACTAAACTGTTAATAACAGTTTATTTAGTTAGTCCCATAGAGTCCTTTAGACTGAGCTGTTTACTTTATTAACTTCACTCAATAGTCTAAACCTTCTAAAGTCTTTAATTTAAAGACTTTAGAGTGTTAATGCAAACCAACTTACTAAACTGTTAATAACAGTTTATTTAGTTAGTCCCATAGAGTCCTTTAGACTGAGCTGTTTACTTTATTAACTTCACTCAATAGTCTAAACCTTCTAAAGTCTTTAATTTAAAGACTTTAGAGTGTTAATGCAAACAACTTACTAAACTGTTAATAACAGTTTATTTAGTTAGTCCCATAGAGTCCTTTAGACTGAGCTGTTTACTTTATTAACTTCACTCAATAGTCTAAACCTTCTAAAGTCTTTAATTTAAAGACTTTAGAGTGTTAATGCAAACCAACTTACTAAACTGTTAATAACAGTTTATTTAGTTAGTCCCATAGAGTCCTTTAGACTGAGCTGTTTACTTTATTAACTTCACTCAATAGTCTAAACCTTCTAAAGTCTTTAATTTAAAGACTTTAGAGTGTTAATGCAAACCAACTTACTAAACTGTTAATAACAGTTTATTTAGTTAGTCCCATAGAGTCCTTTAGACTGAGCTGTTTACTTTATTAACTTCACTCAATAGTCTAAACCTTCTAAAGTCTTTAATTTAAAGACTTTAGAGTGTTAATGCAAACCAACTTACTAAACTGTTAATAACAGTTTATTTAGTTAGTCCCATAGAGTCCTTTAGACTGAGCTGTTTACTTTATTAACTTCACTCAATAGTCTAAACCTTCTAAAGTCTTTAATTTAAAGACTTTAGAGTGTTAATGCAAACCAACTTACTAAACTGTTAATAACAGTTTATTTAGTTAGTCCCATAGAGTCCTTTAGACTGAGCTGTTTACTTTATTAACTTCACTCAATAGTCTAAACCTTCTAAAGTCTTTAATTTAAAGACTTTAGAGTGTTAATGCAAACCAACTTACTAAACTGTTAATAACAGTTTATTTAGTTAGTCCCATAGAGTCCTTTAGACTGAGCTGTTTACTTTATTAACTTCACTCAATAGTCTAAACCTTCTAAAGTCTTTAATTTAAAGACTTTAGAGTGTTAATGCAAACCAACTTACTAAACTGTTAATAACAGTTTATTTAGTTAGTCCCATAGAGTCCTTTAGACTGAGCTGTTTACTTTATTAACTTCACTCAATAGTCTAAACCTTCTAAAGTCTTTAATTTAAAGACTTTAGAGTGTTAATGCAAACCAACTTACTAAACTGTTAATAACAGTTTATTTAGTTAGTCCCATAGAGTCCTTTAGACTGAGCTGTTTACTTTATTAACTTCACTCAATAGTCTAAACCTTCTAAAGTCTTTAATTTAAAGACTTTAGAGTGTTAATGCAAACCAACTTACTAAACTGTTAATAACAGTTTATTTAGTTAGTCCCATAGTCCTTTAGACTGAGCTGTTTACTTTATTAACTTCACTCAATAGTCTAAACCTTCTAAAGTCTTTAATTTAAAGACTTTAGAGTGTTAATGCAAACCAACTTACTAAACTGTTAATAACAGTTTATTTAGTTAGTCCCATAGAGTCCTTTAGACTGAGCTGTTTACTTTATTAACTTCACTCAATAGTCTAAACCTTCTAAAGTCTTTAATTTAAAGACTTTAGAGTGTTAATGCAAACCAACTTACTAAACTGTTAATAACAGTTTATTTAGTTAGTCCCATAGAGTCCTTTAGACTGAGCTGTTTACTTTATTAACTTCACTCAATAGTCTAAACCTTCTAAAGTCTTTAATTTAAAGACTTTAGAGTGTTAATGCAAACCAACTTACTAAACTGTTAATAACAGTTTATTTAGTTAGTCCCATAGAGTCCTTTAGACTGAGCTGTTTACTTTATTAACTTCACTCAATAGTCTAAACCTTCTAAAGTCTTTAATTTAAAGACTTTAGAGTGTTAATGCAAACCAACTTACTAAACTGTTAATAACAGTTTATTTAGTTAGTCCCATAGAGTCCTTTAGACTGAGCTGTTTACTTTATTAACTTCACTCAATAGTCTAAACCTTCTAAAGTCTTTAATTTAAAGACTTTAGAGTGTTAATGCAAACCAACTTACTAAACTGTTAATAACAGTTTATTTAGTTAGTCCCATAGAGTCCTTTAGACTGAGCTGTTTACTTTATTAACTTCACTCAATAGTCTAAACCTTCTAAAGTCTTTAATTTAAAGACTTTAGAGTGTTAATGCAAACCAACTTACTAAACTGTTAATAACAGTTTATTTAGTTAGTCCCATAGAGTCCTTTAGACTGAGCTGTTTACTTTATTAACTTCACTCAATAGTCTAAACCTTCTAAAGTCTTTAATTTAAAGACTTTAGAGTGTTAATGCAAACCAACTTACTAAACTGTTAATAACAGTTTATTTAGTTAGTCCCATAGAGTCCTTTAGACTGAGCTGTTTACTTTATTAACTTCACTCAATAGTCTAAACCTTCTAAAGTCTTTAATTTAAAGACTTTAGAGTGTTAATGCAAACCAACTTACTAAACTGTTAATAACAGTTTATTTAGTTAGTCCCATAGAGTCCTTTAGACTGAGCTGTTTACTTTATTAACTTCACTCAATAGTCTAAACCTTCTAAAGTCTTTAATTTAAAGACTTTAGAGTGTTAATGCAAACCAACTTACTAAACTGTTAATAACAGTTTATTTAGTTAGTCCCATAGAGTCCTTTAGACTGAGCTGTTTACTTTATTAACTTCACTCAATAGTCTAAACCTTCTAAAGTCTTTAATTTAAAGACTTTAGAGTGTTAATGCAAACCAACTTACTAAACTGTTAATAACAGTTTATTTAGTTAGTCCCATAGAGTCCTTTAGACTGAGCTGTTTACTTTATTAACTTCACTCAATAGTCTAAACCTTCTAAAGTCTTTAATTTAAAGACTTTAGAGTGTTAATGCAAACCAACTTACTAAACTGTTAATAACAGTTTATTTAGTTAGTCCCATAGAGTCCTTTAGACTGAGCTGTTTACTTTATTAACTTCACTCAATAGTCTAAACCTTCTAAAGTCTTTAATTTAAAGACTTTAGAGTGTTAATGCAAACCAACTTACTAAACTGTTAATAACAGTTTATTTAGTTAGTCCCATAGAGTCCTTTAGACTGAGCTGTTTACTTTATTAACTTCACTCAATAGTCTAAACCTTCTAAAGTCTTTAATTTAAAGACTTTAGAGTGTTAATGCAAACCAACTTACTAAACTGTTAATAACAGTTTATTTAGTTAGTCCCATAGAGTCCTTTAGACTGAGCTGTTTACTTTGTTAACTTCACTCAATAGTCTAAACCTTCTAAAGTCTTTAATTTAAAGACTTTAGAGTGTTAATGCAAACCAACTTACTAAACTGTTAATAACAGTTTATTTAGTTAGTCCCATAGAGTCCTTTAGACTGAGCTGTTTACTTTATTAACTTCACTCAATAGTCTAAACCTTCTAAAGTCTTTAATTTAAAGACTTTAGAGTGTTAATGCAAACCAACTTACTAAACTGTTAATAACAGTTTATTTAGTTAGTCCCATAGAGTCCTTTAGACTGAGCTGTTTACTTTATTAACTTCACTCAATAGTCTAAACCTTCTAAAGTCTTAATTTAAAGACTTTAGAGTGTTAATGCAAACCAACTTACTAAACTGTTAATAACAGTTTATTTAGTTAGTCCCATAGAGTCCTTTAGACTGAGCTGTTTACTTTGTTAACTTCACTCAATAGTCTAAACCTTCTAAAGTCTTTAATTTAAAGACTTTAGAGTGTTAATGCAAACCAACTTACTAAACTGTTAATAACAGTTTATTTAGTTAGTCCCATAGAGTCCTTTAGACTGAGCTGTTTACTTTATTAACTTCACTCAATAGTCTAAACCTTCTAAAGTCTTTAATTTAAAGACTTTAGAGTGTTAATGCAAACCAACTTACTAAACTGTTAATAACAGTTTATTTAGTTAGTCCCATAGAGTCCTTTAGACTGAGCTGTTTACTTTATTAACTTCACTCAATAGTCTAAACCTTCTAAAGTCTTAATTTAAAGACTTTAGAGTGGTAATGCAAACCAACTTACTAAACTGTTAATAACAGTTTATTTAGTTAGTCCCATAGAGTCCTTTAGACTGAGCTGTTTACTTTATTAACTTCAATCAATAGTCTAAACCTTCTAAAGTCTTAATTTAAAGACTTTAGACTTTTAAAGCAAAAGCAACTTACTAAACTGTTAATAACAGTTTTATTTAGTTAGTCCCATAGAGTCCTTTTAGACTGAGCTGTTTACTTTATTAACTTCACTCAATAGTCTAAACCTTCTAAAGTCTTTAATTTAAAGACTTTAGAGTGTTAATGCAAACAAACTTACTAAACTGTTAATAACAGTTTATTTAGTTAGTCCCGTAGAGTCCTTAACACTGAGCTGTTTACTTTATACTTCACTCAATAGTCTAAACCTTCTAAAGTCTTTAATATAAAGACTTTAGATTGTTAATGGAAACCAACTTACTAAACTGTTAATAACACTTCATTTAGTTAGTCCCATAGAGTCCATTAGACTGAGCTGTTTACTTTCTTAACTAAACTCAACAGTCTAAACCTTCTAAAGTCTTTAATTTAAAGACTTTAGAGTGTTAATGCAAACCAACTTACTAAACTGTTAATAGCAGTTTATTTAGTTAGTCCCATAGAGTCCTTTAGACTGAGCTGTTTACTTTATTAACTTCACTCTATAGTCTAAACCTTCTAAAGTCTTTAATTTAAAGACTTTAGAGTATTAATGCAAACCAACTTACTAAACTGTTAATAACAGTTTATTTAGTTAGTCCCATAGAGTCCTTTAGACTGAGCTGTTTACTTTATTAACTTCACTCAATAGTCTAAACCTTCTAAAGTCTTTAATTTAAAGACTTTAGAGTGTTAATGCAAACCAACTTACTAAACTGTTAATAACAGTTTATTTATTTAGTCCCATGGAGTCCGTTAGACTGAGCTGTTCTCTTTGTTAACTTCAATCAATAGTCGAAACCTTCTAAAGTCTTTAATTTAAAGACTTTAGAGTGTTAAAGCAAAGCATCTTACTAAACCGTTAATAACAGCTTATTTAGTTAGTCCCATAGAGTCCTTTAGACTGAGCTGTTTACTTTATTAACTTCACTCAATAGTCTAACCTTCAAAAGTCTTTAATTTAAAGACTTTAGAGTGTTAATGCAAACCAACTTACTAAACTGTTCATAACAGTTTATTTAGTTAGTCCCATAGAGTCCTTTATACTGATCTCTTTACTTTATTAACTTCACTCAATAATCTAAACCTTCTAAAGTCTTTATCTAAAGACTTTAGATTGGTAATGCAAACCAACTTGCTAAACTGTTAATAACAGTTCATTTAGATGGTCCTAAAGAGTCCATTAGACTGAGCTGTTTACTTTGCTAACTTCAATCAATAGTCTAAACTTCTAAGT
>NW_024534998.1:5000-14449 GCF_016097555.1 Gigantopelta aegis
TGCATAACAGTACACGATAAAGCTATATGTATGTGGGAGAGACTGATGGACAGAAGGACGGATATGAAACCTATAGTCCTCTCCGGTTGTACGGGTAGGGGACTAATAATAAAACCATACTCGGCAGCTTTTAAAACGAAACAAGTGTCAGTGGTAAACGGATACATTCTCTGTATATAGTTGCATATGTTTCATCCTGGTTTCCATACAATATGTGATGCGTCGCCGACGGACGTAAATATAATCATGAAAACAGATCAGCCATCATCATCATCATCACGATAATCATCAGACCGAGACATTGTTGAGCCGTCGTGAGCGATGCTGGCTGTGTAAGTAATGTATACTTTAAAATATTTACCAAAGCGGATTTTCTCATTTATTATTGTCATCGTTTTTTATGAAGCGACAGATCTGACTCATGACTGGTGTCACCGGTGGGGCAGGATATGCTCACCTTTCACGAACACCTGATATCATCACTGTTATGACTATGATTCATGAATGCATGTCATCACAGCTGTAGTTATTCTCATAAGCTCTCCCCGGTGCTAATTTTGATTTAGTAAACGTCTGGGAGTGGCAGTCTTCTTGGTGGCAATGCAAGAGGGATGAAATCTTCAGTAAAGGATCTCCATAGGGTGGCTGTTCTATATACGAGGCACTGGATATAGATTCATGGAATCACCCACTGTTGCCAAACGCCCATTCGACACCGCATTGTGCGGAGATACGGTCCTAATCATGTACATGTATTACGGTTTTGTTATTCGGACTGAAGCATAGTAAATGATGCAGTTACACGCGTGTAAGTCTAAAACAGGCTTTGGAAATTCGACCTACAGTTTGTGTCTCTTCAATCTCTAGAGAAGTGGCGTGATTACATTCAAACATAGTCGTATTATTTGTATTGCTCTATGTTCTATTTGTTCACAGTGAGATCTAAAAAAATATATTTGTCTCGTATCTCTAAAAGACTAAATGAACAGACGACCTTGCTAATAATAAAGATATATTTCAGACGGCCCATTTCACATGATGGATCAATGATAATTATGCTTTCATTAGGTTCATACTGTGTATTTTAAAATACATATCAAAGCCTCTTCTGATCAATGTAATATAAGTCAATTGGACCAGATGACGACCAGAGGCCGTGGTATGGGCTATCATATAAGTGGGATGGTGCATATACAAGATCCCTTGCTACTAATGGAAAAATATAATGGGATTCCTTTCTAAGACTATATATCAAAATTACTAAGTGTTTGACATCCACTAGCCAATGATTAATACATCAAAGTGCTCTAGTGGTGTCGTAAAACAACACAGACTTTAACTTTAGTCTATTCAATGACTGTATTACTAAAGATGACCTTGCTAATGACTGAGGTAGCTTTCAAACGTCCCACTTCATATGATGGATCTATGGATAATTAACTATACCTACATCATTTATGTACATAATGTGTTGCTTTAAAATGCATATCCTCAAGCTTCTGATATACGTCTATTAGAGTAAAGGACTTGGTAACTACAGATGACCTTGCTAATGACTGAAGTAGCTTTCAAACGTCCCATTTCATATTATGGATCTATAGATAATTAACTATACCTACATTATTTATGTACATTGTGTGTTACTTTAAGATGCATACCATGCCGCTTTTGATATACGTCAATTAGAGTAAAGCACCGATGACATTGCTAATGGCCAAGGTTGTATTGTAGACGTCCCACTTACGTGATGTGATGGATCAATGTATGATTATGCCTAATCCAGCAGACACCACTCGTCGTGGCTGCACGATGTCGAGATGGAAAGCCGAATTAGGCGCGGCTTATCGTTCTTTACAAGTGGGACATCACCACTCATGCTTATTCATTCAATATCGTCGTAGCCGAAGTAAAAATAGTCCCTGTTATGACGACCATCTGTACTTTTGTTATTTGATGCGGCGTGGGTGGTTATATTTTTTGTAATTTTTGAAATATTCAAATGTTAAGTCTGGAACGGAAATAGTGCATGCGATGACAGGAGGGTGTGTGTGGAATGGGTGTGGGAGTGGGGTGGGGGGAGAGGGGCGTGGTAGTATCTACATCCACTGAGGATATGAGCATTTTTCAGGGCAAAACGTCAAAGACATTTTAGGCTAGACTGAGCTATTCTGTATTCTTTGGTTTTGTTTTACATAGTTGCGTTATTGGGTTAAAGAGACGTTCCTGACTTTGCTGCATTGTAAGATGTTTCCGACTAATAAAATATTTCTACGATTAAACTGTATATTCAATGTGTTTCCGGTCTTCTTAATATTTGTAAGAAGCCCAAACTAGATTCTGTCTTCAAATAATTTCGTACATACGAAAAAGAGATATTTTAGGAAATAAAATGAAATTTAACCTAGTAAAAATATTAAACGATCAGAAACACGTTTAATGTACAGCCACTAATATTTTATGCAGAAAAAATATATTTGATATGTAATTACATTCGTTAAAAAGTCTCTGTTAGTCGATAACATCTTTAAAATTGCAGCAAACTCAGGAATATCCCTTTAACTGTTTGCTACTAAATATACGTAACTGATAATTTGGTGAGCGAGATTGGCTACAGATGTTCGAAGATATCGTAAAACCGGCGTTGGCTATGACGTTACTGCAACACACGTCATAGTCTACGATCACCACAGATATAGTAGCTAACTTTGAACATATGGGCCCCGTTTCCTTTAACGTTTTAAAACACATGTACACACATACAGTGACAGACACGTCCATTCATCACGTCATATCATGTCATACAGATCGATTGCGTAATAGTATCCTCAACCCGTCATCCCATATCGTAATGAATCCATCACTGATCGGTGAACACATGCAATACAAGTCCTCCAGGACTGTTTACTATTGAAATACCAGTTCCAATATGACTAACACATTAAATACGTCACGTATGCCACAACACTTTTATGACTATTACTGTGATAAAATATTTTAATATGCAAAACCATCATGTACGCTTTCGTTATCGTAACGGTCTAAGTGAATGAATGAATGAATTTTTCACGAGACCCCAGCACGACAAATGCATCAACTATTGGGTGTTAAACTAAGATAAATGCAAAAATCGTAAAAGTCAAATGCATGGTTTTATTTCTTTGTAAAGCCTAGCATTTAAAGATCGAGAAAATAGGGCTTTTTCTGAAGCCAATTTATAAACCAAACCTATCATTTGGAAAGTTAAATATTTTATTTAAAAACATGGTGTCTAATAATAAAATAAAAATATTGGTTTTCATAAAGTCAACGAAAAGTAAATTTTTTTGTTAGAAACCAGTGATCTCCCATACTAGATAAACATTTAGAGCATATTAAACTATTAAACATTGGATATTGGAAGGAAGGAAATGTTTTATTTAACGACACACTCAACACATTTTAATTACAGTTATATGGCGTCGGACATATGGTTAAGGACCACACACACACACACACACACACACACACACACACACATATATATATATAGGAAGAAACCCGCTATAGCCACTTCATGGGCTACTCTTTTCGATTAGCAGCAAGGGATATTTTATATGCACCATTCCACAGACAGGATAACACATACCACGGCCTTTGATACACCAGTCGTGGTTCACTGGCTGAAGCGAGAAATAGCCCAATGGTCCCACTGACGGGGATCGATCTCAAACCAAACGCGCATCAAGCGAACGCTTTACCACTGGGCTACGTCCCGCCCCTTCATCGGATATTAGATGTCAAACATTTGTTAATTTTGACATATAGTCTAAGAGAGGAAACCCGCTACATTCTTTTTTCATTAAAAAAAGTAAAGATTGTTTTATTTAACGACGCCTCTAGAGCACATTGATTTTTTATTTTATCATCGGCTATTGGATGTCAAACATATGGTCATTCTGACACTGTTTTTTAGAGGAAACCCGCTGTCGCCACATAGGCTATCTTTTACGACAGGCAGCAAGGGATCTTTTATTTGCGCTTCCCACAGGCAGGATAGCACAAACCATGGCCTTTGTTGAACCAGTTATGGATCACTGGTCGCTGCAAGTGATTTACACCTACCCATTGAGCCTTGCGGAACACTCACTCAGGGTTTGGAGTCGGTATCTGGATTAAAAATCCCATGGCTCGACTGGGATCCGAACCCAGTACCTACCAGCCTGTAGACCGATGGCCTAACCACGTCGCCACCGAGGCCGGGTTTTTTTCATTAGTAGCAAGGAATCTTTTATAAGCACCATGCCACAAGAGGATAGCAGCACATACCACCACATTTGATATACCAGTCGTGGTGCACTGGCTGGAACGAGAAATAGTCCCAACAGGCCCACCGACAGGGATCGATCCTAGACCGACCGCGCATCAAGTTAAAAGTATTTTTGTTAGAAACAATTGATGGCCCACGCTGCAAAACATTGAGTGTCCAATAATTAGAACATATTTGTTTTTCATAAAATGAAAAAAAAAAAACCCCAGAAGAAAAAACCCCAAATAAAAATAGAACCATTATTCAACGGTCTGATATTTGTTTTGCAAAAAGTTAAAAAAAGAAAGAAAAGAAAAACGAAGGGAAAAAACAAAACAAATAAAAATAGAACCATGATTCAACGGTCTGTTACCAGTTCCTAGACGGGAGAACAACAATGGGATTATTAATGGTGGCATCAGAACCGTAACACGGTGACCGACCTACACCACATCCTGCAGGTAATCCCCGGCGGATCTCCATCACGTGGACGTCGCCTCGTATTCCGCTCATCATATAGACACAAATGGACTGAAAACTGCGTTCCGGGAGGAAGCAGGTCGCAAGCTGACGTCCACAGAGAGGAGCGCTTCCTGTGCTTTGTTTTCTTTGTTCCATCGTCCATGAGTCTCGGGTCAGCGTGATGCCTCACCCTCTGTTTCTAATGACAAGAATTCGATTTTCTTTAGTCCGGCTTCAGGCGCTTATTGTGCGGACTGATCATGAGTGTGAGGTGCTAAAATGCGGATTGAGATACAATTGTTGTTAATTTGTATTAATCATAACCGAAGGTGTACTATTGGTAGAAGTAGCCTATATGTGGCAGCAACGAACTCGCCCTCCATCTTTATTGAACAAACGTGTAACCCCACCCCCCCCCCCCCCCCAAAAAAAAAAAGAAAAAAAAAAAAAAAAAATTATATATATATATATATATATATATATATATATATATATCTTATATATATATAGATTATTGGAAAGGGGGGGGCTAGAACCCCCTGGCACCCTTGCTCCGCCGTGCCTTCAACACCCCCCGCCCCCCCCCCCCCCCCCCGTCCCCTGTTGTACCAAAGCCTAGCGTGGCATAATACATAGAGCTGCCCTTGCTACTGATGGAAACAATGTTGAGGGTTTTCTCTGAAGACTACAAGCATACATGTGCTAATCACCAAATGTTCGATATCCAATAATATCCAATAACCGATGTTAAAGAAACAAACTTTCAACTGTTTCTGCACTGATCTGTCGTGGTTATCATATTATTTGAAACCCAACAGCAATTGCACTGAGTGGCATTAATGAAGCATTGCGTTCGTTTCCTGAAAGCCGTGCACCATGGAGAATATAATGTATCTGCTGTAACTATGTCATACATCTCGCTGCACTCGTGATTTTTCAATTTCAACAAACTGGCAACTTGTCACATTTACAGACGTCGGAGACGGTGCCTTCCCGTCAACAAAACCTCCCGGTATAATTCAGTCATTAACTAAAGGCAAAACTAGCATGCCAGAACGCTCGTTTGCATGTTATTGTCATTGCAAACTGCCAGAGTAGGGACAAATGTGGTCTACACATGTTTGATTTGTAACCTGTTTACGAAAATATTCCAGTTAAATAAAATAGGAAAGGAAAAAAAAAATCTAACGCATTTCAGACGGTAATCTTACAGACGTGTTTGCGTGTGTATTGATTGAAGGGTATTTTGTTGTTGTTGTTAAAGGCACACATCACACAGTAATGCAGACAACCGTTACTTTGACATATGCAGGGCTCGAAATAGGAAGTAAAATATGGCCTGCTGTTCTTTAAAAAAAACAAAAAAAAACAAACATAGCAGGGCAAAAGAAATATGTCCTACTAAACCAAAAGAAAGAAATGTTTTATTTAACGACGCACTCAACACATTTTTTATTTAGGTCATATGGCGTCAGACATATGGTTAAGGACCACACAGATTTTGAGAGGAAACCCGCTGTCGCCACTACATGGGCTACTCTTCCGATTAGCAGCAAGGGATCTTTTATTTGCGCTTCCCACAGGCAGGATAGCACAAACCATGGCCTTTGTTGAACCAGTTATGGATCACTGGTCGGTGCAAGTGGTTTACACCTACCCATTGAGCCTTGCGGAGCACTCACTCAGGGTTTGGAAAAGTATCTGGATTAAAAATCGCATGCCTCGACTGGGATCCGAACCCAGTACCTACCAGCCTGTAGACCGATGACCTACCACGACGCCACCGAGGCCGGTACTAAAACAATATGGGTTTGGAATATAACGAATAGATAAATGTTTATTTCTTTTCAACTTATTTTCGTGCTGATATCTTATTAAAGTTTAAGCACGCTATCCTGGGCATACACCTCAGCTATCTGTGATGTCTGTCCAGGACAGTGTTAGTTGTTAGTTGGTTAGTGGTTAGTGAGAGAGAAGAGGATGTAGTGGCCTTACACCTACCCATTGAGCCCTTAAGAACTCGCTCTGGATTGGAGCCGGTACCGGGCTGCGAACCCTGTACCTACAAGCCTGCAGACCGATGGCTTAACCACTGCGCCACCGAGGCCGGTTTGAATGTTTAAGGACACCCCAAAACAAAAATAGAGATCGGCTATTGGGTGTCATACAATGTAGGTACATCAATATGATTATTCAATTTAAAATAAACATTGTATAATTATGTCAAACACTGTAAAGAGAAGTGCAAAATGTACAATAGGATACAATACAAATATCCAGGTAACTATATTTTTAATTTTGTAGAAAAATAAGAAAACAAGAAAAAAAGAACAAAAATTCAAGGTAAGTATAGTTTAAAATGTTTAAAACATTTGGTATAGTGTTCTCTAAGGTGTATTTTAGATCATTATGGAATTAACATATAACAGATTCACAAACTAAATAACAGATGACATAATCGTACATACTCTTGCAAAATGGCCTGCGATACTGCAGTAGGTTTAGCAGGTGAATTTGTATTTCACAGACAACTATTTCGAGCCCTGATATGGCATTTAATATAATGAGTTGTGATTAAACCATCAGCCTTAAGACTGATCGGTACTAGGTTCGCATCCCGGTCCGTGCACCAAGGGGAGATGTAACAGTGGGGAGGTGTAACACCCCCCCCCCCCCCCCTCCACCCTTAGATAAAAGCATTTTCGGATAATTGGAGAGATATAGTTTGGTGGTGAAGTTTCTGTACCTTTGGTGCACCTCATATGTTCTGGGTTCTCTCTGTCTCTCTCTGTCTCTCTCTCTCTCTCTCTCTCTCTCTCTCTCTCTCTCTCTCTCTCTCTCTCTCTCTCTCTCTCTCTCTCTCTCTCTCTCTCTCTCTCTCTCTCTCTCTCTCTCTCTCTCTGTGTCTGTCTGTCTGTCACTCCTCTCTCTCTCTCTCTCTCTCTCTCCCTCTCTCTTCTCTCTCTCTCTCCTCTCTCTCCTCCTCCCCTCTCTCTCTCTCTACTCTCCTCTCTCTCTCTCTCTCTCCATCTGTCCTCTCTCTCCTCTCTCTCTCTCCTTCTCGTCCTCTGTGCAGTTTCTGTGTCTCTCTTCCTCTATATCTCTCTCTCTCTATATCGTGTGTGTCCATATGTGGTGTGTGTGTGTATATCTTTGTGTCTGTGTGTGAGTATGTGTGTTGTTTGTGTCTGTTTGTGTGTGTTTGTATGTTTTGTGTGTGCATGTGTGTGTGTTTATGTGCGTGTGATTGTGCGTGTGTGTGTGTGTGTGTGTGTTTGTGTCTGTGTGTGAGTATGTATGTGTGTGTGTGTGCATGTGTGTGTGTGTTATGTGCGTGTGTGTGTGCGTGTGTGTGTGTGTGTGTGTTTGTCTGTGTGTGAGTATGTGTGTGTGTATGTGTGTGTGAGTGCGTGTGTGTGTGTGTGTGTGTGTATGTGTGTGTGTGTGTTTGTGTGTCTAACCACTAACACCTGCTCTGGACAGGCAGCCATGATAGCTGAGATGGGTAGCCAGTACAGCTTGTTTGAAACCTTAGTTGGGACTAACCAAACTTTTTAATTGAAATGAAATACAGTAATGATGCGTCATATCAAAATTAATTACGTTATACAGTCCGTTTGCGTCACAATGGTCATTTTAAACTGGTATATAACATATTAATGAATAATACTAAATATAGTATACAAATATTAAGTTGGTTAGATTTAAAAGCTATGGTTGAAAGGTAACAATGTTACTGTAAAGTTAATCTTTAAGAAACGTTTTTATTTACACTGATACGTAAAGAAATGTTATACCGTTTAAATCTATTTTACTGTAAAACCATTAAAACAATTGTTATTCTTACTTTTGCCTTCATGTAATTGCCGCAAAGCGTCACAAATTACCTACGTTAAATGTTTTCACTTTTTGTTAAAAAACAATGATGACATCATGATTCATACGTGGCGTCATTCTAGATAAAGTTCAGTACGTACAAAGTTACACTTCGGGGGAAATCGTACAAACTGTTTCATTATTCAAGGGAATTAATTCTTGGTCGTTTTTCCTTTTAGCTTAAAAGCACATTTAAAGCACGATTTTCCATGTTTTTAAAATATAAAATTGAATTACTATTTGGCAAAACATTTTTTTCGCCTGGTTTTAGCTTTACTTTATTACAAACTTAATCTTAACAAATTGCAACCAATCTGCATAAGTTAAAAAAAAAAATCCTTTTTTACAGAGGGAGCAGTCTGAGGGAACAGCCAAGACAAAGCAATAGCGCGTGCATTTCTATTAGTCCCTGTGTACTGCATATCGATGACCAGAAACAATTCAGGTGTAACGGCCCACCTTGGATTTGTAGGGTGTCGTTCATCCTTGTATTAAAAATGAAATTTAATCTGTTGATAATCTGTTGATAAACCTTTTAATTTTCATTGCCATAATTATTTGTAAATAAAAAAATATAATAAAAAAAAAACGACTAAATAAATAAAATGGTGGGCCGCACACTGTCATGCATGTGAAACCAGCTTCAAGAAGACATTATTAAAAGGAAACCAATAACAAATGGAAACTCTATTAAAGTAACGGACCCTAATTTGTAAACACTTCGGCACATTGTTCAATATTAGATCTGGGGGTTTTGTGTGTGTGGGTTTTTTTTGTAATTGAAACCAGTCATCACGTAGATTTTATTATTTAGACTATCCCTTCC
>NW_024534999.1:0-14327 GCF_016097555.1 Gigantopelta aegis
GTCTGGGTATTTGCTAAGGCAACAATTACTTTCAAAAATTTACTTATCAAAATAAATTTCGCATTTGACGTTCTGTCGAAGTTTATCATGATGGTCTACTTTCAGCTAGGTGTTTGCTAGGTGGTGTGTGGTTATGTGCGTGACGGTATGAGGATTATTTCGCATTCAAGCTTTGTAAGAAAAAAACATATTACGTTACTGCTGTCGGCTTTCACAACTGTTGCCAAACAATGTATTGTCAAACGTTTTTTAGTTGGGAATACAGACCCGTAACAACACTGTACACGCTTTGAGAGGAAAGCAAGATTTTGTATTTTTGTTTGACAATGAATTAAGGGCAGGGCGGCGATAATCAGGGGCGGTGCGGTAAACAAACACGGCAGGGCGGCACAAAACGGGGGCAGGGCGCAGCGCCCCTCTATCTATTGCTAGCTAGAACACTATATATATATATATATATATATATATATATATGTATGTATGTATGTATGTATATATATATATATATATATATATATATATATATATATATATATATATAACCGGTAATGACGGATTCCCAGGCTATAACAGCTGTACATTATTCAGACATAATTATGTTATTTAATTACAGCAATAATTACCCACCCCCACAACCCACATATATGCACACGCTGTCACGTATTACTCGGGCTTACTCATGTTAACTAATTATATCAATAATTACCCATCCACCCACCCCACCCCACCCCAATTCACATACATGCACGTACCGTCACCTAACCAAGTACCAAATTTCAGCCAAATCGTCCCAGAACTTAATTTACAAACAACAATCCAACCAAAGCATCACGAATGGCCTATTAATTGTCGTGGTATGTCCTGTCCTGTCTTTGGGATGGTGCATTTAAAAGATCTCTTGCTACTAATGAAAAAAACAAACACACAACAACATTGTAGCGGGTTTCCTCTCTAAGTCTTTGTGTCGAAATTACCAAATGTTTGACATCCAATAGCCGATGATTAATTAATCAGTGTGCTCCAGTGGTGTCGTTAAACAAAACAATCATCTTCTCTAGTGGTGTCGTTAAACAAAACAAACTGTGTCTTTCGCTTGAGTTTACTAGAGTTGTATGTATAAAGAAATGATTTAAACTAATTTCTTCACAAGTACCGGACCATGTACAGCAAAATTTGGCAGGAAACGTTCTTGACCCGGGGGGTCGGGGGGGGGGGGGGGGGTCGTGAATTTGGTTATTCGCTCTCCCAAGGAACATTGGTGTGCTGCACTAGATGATGAGTCTGTTATGTGCTGTCAACAATTCACCAGGATGACTGTTTAAGGCAATACACCACCATTTGTCGTGTCGTTACTTGCCGTAGCAGCTTAATATAGTCCGGTTTAGGAAATAGTTCCTCATTAGAAAAATACTAAACTATTCTGATATGCTTTTTGAAATCTTTATTTGATGATTACACGTAAGATGGACATCTGTAGTATTTAAATAACCCATTGGTTTGAAGTAACTTGTTATATGTAGTACTAACTGATAACAACTGTTCAAGTAGTATGGTGCAACTTGTATAACAGCAACACAAGGCGGTGGTCGTGCACAGGGACCATTAATTGAATAAAATTCACATGACCCTCTCGACATTGTTGTATTTTTCACAGACATATAAATTGCATTGAACTGCATGGAGTAATTAATGGTGGTGTGCAACCTTAAGCCCCTGGGTCTCTTGTGATAGCAGATCATATCAAAGAAAGAAATGTTTTATTTAACGACGCACTCAACACATTTTATTTACGGTTATATGGTGTCAGACATATGGTTAAGGACCAGATAGATTTTGAGAGGAAACCCGCTGTCGCCACTACATGGCCTACTCTTTCCGATTAGCAGCAAGGGATCTTTTATTTGCGCTTCCCACAGGCAGGGTAGCACAAACCATGGCCTTTGTTGAAACAGTTATGGATCACTGGTCGGTGCAAGTGGTTTACACCTACCCATTGAGCCTTGCGGAGCACTCACTCAGGGTTTGGAGTCGGTATCTGGATTAAAAATCCCATGCCTCAACTGGGATCCGAACCCATTACCTACCAGCCTGTAGACCGATGGCCTAACCACGACGCCACCGAGGCCGGTCAGATCATATCAAGTCAGAACGTTTTACGTACATTAAGTAATATGAACGCAGTTTCTTTTGTAACAATTTGTACTTATTTTTAGCATCTGATAGTTTGAATCTATTTAAATGGCTTGCTCGATGCGCGGTCGGTCTGGGATCGATCCCCGTCGGTGGGCCCATTGGGCTATTTCTCGTTGCAGCCAGTGCGCCACGACTGGTATATCAAAGGTCGTGGTATGTACTACCCTCTCTGTGGGATGGTGCATATAAAAGATCCATTGCTGCTAATTGAAAATAGTAGCCCGTGAAGTGGCGACAGCGGGTTTCCTCTCTCATTATCTGTGTGGTCCTTAACCATATGTTTGACGCCATATAACCGTAAATAAAATGTGTTAAGTGCGGCGTTAAATAAAACATTTCTTTCTTATTTCTATTTAAATGGCTACGGTTGTAATTGAATTGCCGGAGAACGCACATAATTATACCTGTTGCATAGCTTTGTGCATTCCTCATTGAACCAATGCTTGTGTTCACGGACGATACCGCGTTTGCTTAAGCGTAGTGGTTAAGCCATCGGACTACAGGCTGGTAGGTACAGGGTTCGTAGCCCGGTACCGGCTCCAACCCAGAGCGAGTGCTTAAGGGCTCAATGGGTAGGTGTAAGGCCACTACACCCTCGTCTCTTACTAATCGCTAACAACTAACCCACTGTCCTGGACAGACAGCCCAGAAAGCTGTGCCCAGGACAGCGTGCTTGAACCTTAATTGAATATAAGCACTAAAGTAAGTTGAAATGAACGAAAAGCTAGTGTGTACTGAGTAGTTGTTACCTATTCGAGTTTCGCGCTTATATATCATGTAACACCCGTTAGATTATTGACACACTCATTAACAGAAGTCGTTTTAAGAATAAGGTCGTCAATTACAAGCACTTAGTTCTTCTTGTTTAGACATAGCATTGTTAAGAGTTGTTTCTTTTTTATCGTCATTCCACTCATATACATGTACATATGTTCTGCTTGCCTATTCTGTTTATTTTGTTTGACGACACAACTAGAGCACATTGATTCATTAATAATAAGCTATTGGATGTCAAACATCTGGTAATTTTGTCATAAAGTCTTAGAGAGGAAACCCGTTATATTTTTCCTTTAGTATCAAGGGATATTTTATATGCACCATCTCGCAGACAGGCTAGCAGAAACTACGGTCTTTGATATACAATTATACAAAACAAAAACTATACAGTCTAACCTGTATTACCAGCCACCTGTGTTAGAGGAACGCTAAACTCAAATCTGAGCCTAATATGTTGGAAAGATGCATATTCGGATTCATCAACACATACCGACAGTTTAAAAAAAATGAAAAACGCGTAATTTTAGAATTAATAAAACATTTTTGCTACTATCTGGGGTCGGTCTTTTTTGATAGCCACGCCCACAACAGCCGGACGGGAAGTGACGTCAGCTCCTAGTGGAGTAAGGAAACGCGATACGAAGAAGCCTAAGGTCTCACTACACAAATGTCACTGCCATTCAAACCCATGTTAAATTGCCCAACTTCAAATGAAGATTGCCAATAGAACGGGTTCTTGTTGGCACTGACAACATACACCATTGCGAACATACATTATATAAGCATTTATTTTCACTCCAAAATTGAGAACATTTCCGTCTCAGTATTTTGCTATATGACCGCATCTGGCTGTAATACCTATCCGAACAGGTGGTTCTTTAACCGATTCACTCCGGCTGTCTCTTACGCTATACACTCATGTCCCGAAAGGTCAATGCACAATATTACAATATAACATGGGAAAAATACAGTCAGAAGACTTACCATTACACACACATATTGTTTTAATTCTTCACCATTTCCTAGAAGTGAATATGTGAATCATAACTTGTGTCACAAGTAGGAACTATAGTGGACCGTGATGAATGAACTCTCACCCGGAAGGAAAGTAGAAAGTTACACGCTTGACATTTTCGGGACCTCACGTAATCTTTTTACGCTAACAACTATGAACTAATCGAGACAATTTTACCGACTTCGCTGATTTTCGTAACGAGTTCATTTGTCAACTGTAGTCTACAGAAGCTGCTATTTAATTCAATTCCATTTTTTCTTCAAAACTATATGAACAATATAATGAGTTAGCCTTATCAGACGTTATGATATGTTACCTAACAAAAGTGGACTGTTTGTAATAAATAATAACTTAAATAAGGCAAAGGAGTTTTGATCGGATTGGTACGTCTTCGAAGTGTTTTCCGATTTGTATAGCAAAGATAAATACCAGTTATTTATTAAAAGGTTGCATGGACGCAACCGTCCTCGTCACATTTTTAATTTGTCTGGTATTATTAAACGAGACTTTCTATCAGCTACATAAGGCTTTGTAAATAGTGGCAATCTATATACAAAATTATTTTAATGCGCTGTTTGTTAAGTGTAACGTGCCAGATTGAAATTACGCGCGCTGTACGAACGCGATCGCATTCGCGCACCTTAAAAGTACTTAGAATTTCAACATATTCTCTAACTGTACCCAGTAATGTACAATATTGTAAGAAGACCCAACAGTACATTACATTTTCACTTCAACTAATTTTTGTGTTTATAATTACAACTAAGGTTCTAACACGCTTTCCTGGGCACACACTGCAGCTATCTGGGCTGTCTGTCCAGAACAGTAGGTTCGTTATTAGTGGTTAATGGAGAGAGAGAGAGAGAGAGAGAGAGAGAGAGAGAGAGAGAGAGAGAGAGAGAGAGAGAGAGAGAGAGGGTGTAGTGGTCTTACACCTACCCATCGAGTCGTTAAAACTCGCTCTGGGTGGAAGCCAGTATCGGGCCGCGAACCCTGTACCTACCAGCGTTATGTCCAATGGCTTAATCATCGAGGCCGGTAGTACAATTAGATATTTAGATATAACTCGTTGCTGTCAACAATTATAAAGAAGCAAAATTATATTTACTGAGTAACAACACAAACGTGGATAACTTAGTAAGGTTTTTTTTTATTGTTTGTTGTTTTCTTTTTATCCCGCTGCCCCCTTTCCTTTCTCTCCTTTAAATCCATTTCATTTCTTCCCGATCTGGCAACTCCTCCTATCTTTCAACTACTTTCGCTGTCTACCTCCATATCCCAGTCCTTGTTTCTCCAACCGCGACATATGCTTGTCTCTTGTGACTATCTGTGCCAAACACCTGCCATTTCCCATTAGCTTTTAGCTGTGGGTTAGTATGACCACTTCGACGGGTCTTCAGTAGTTATTTCTGGCATTGTTAAGAGACACTTGTAAAGACCTACTATGCACCCCTGCTACCGGTGGTCGTTAATTAGTGCCGTGGTTCAGACCGGCTTTATTAGCGGCAGAGGACGAGGATATCAGGTGGGTGCAGGGAAATATATAGAGACTGCACCCGTGGAGGAAGATGAGGCAAGTAGGCAATGGCGTGGACAGCTCAGAAGACAGAGTCGGAGGAAACTGACAGAAATGGTGGAATCAGACTGAAATCGTGGGAGAAATTGGAATTTTTTTTTATATTAAGATAATGAGAATGATAGGCAGAGGGTGACAGATGAGAAAGATAAATGGATGTGTGAGCCAGCTTTGACGGGATTTGAACCATTGTCGTCAGCTTGATTTTCCAGTAGCTTATCCACTAGACTACGTATCTCACCTTTTTAATGTTTTTTGTTTTTTTGTTTTTTTGTTATTATTGTTGTTTTGATAATAAAATTAATTCGATAATAGTACGTACCGTACCGGGAAAAAATATATTATATTATATTATATTATATATATGTACACACACAAAAGGATTGGGAATAAGTTATCCAACTTACGAAGCCCTCTCCTAAGTTATTCGGGCTTTAAAACTATTAACGATAACTTACCTTGTGTCATCTGGTAAACCTCCCGACTTTTTCATCTGACAACTGACGAAAATGTATATATAACACTTACACAGAACGTACGTGTAACTTCAAAATTATTAAAAGGAGGCGTCTGAACATTTGAAAGTCTCCTAAAAAAAACCGGTTCGGAATAATATTAAACGTGGACGGGATGCATAATGAATAGAGCGATTCCAGTTTCGCAGTAATGTATGTTTGCCGTGATGCAATTCGGTCAACCCGAATCTGGATAACAACATTTATTCAATGAATCATAGTAGCATTACTGTCAACCGCTATATAGGGCTGCAAACGAATCACTACGCATTTTTACATGGATTACAGCTAATTTTGAGGGTAGAATGAGGGAAACACACGATAAAAAGATCTCAGGTTAACTCATTTTGCCCGAATATTAGTATAATTGTTGCCCGAATTTGAGGTTTTGCTCCAGCACTAGTGGAACAGTTGCTCCCGCTTCGCTCCCCCCCCCCCCCCCCCCCCCCCCCGTCTCGTACGCTTATGGATGACCCTGAGTGTAATAAAGTTCTGTTCTGTTCACTGTAAACGACAATTCATACGGAAAGACACATATTTACACCCAGGGAAGGGAGGAAGTGTTTTATTTAGCGACGCACTCAACACATTTTATTTACGGTTATATGGCGTCAAACATACGGTTAAGGACCACACAGATATTAAGAGAGGAGACCCGCTGTCACCACTTCATGGGCTACTCTTTTCGATTAGCAGCAAGGGATGTTTTATATGCACCATCCCACAGACAGGATAGCAAATAACACGGCCTTTGGAGATCGATCCCAAACAGACCGCACATCTAGCGAGCGCTTTCCCACTGGGCCACACAACTAACCTGACATATTTCAAGTTCAAGTTCTTCATTGTGTTACGCTTTAATGCTTAATGGCCTAAAAACAGTATTGAACATATAAATTAATATATACATGTATATACAGTAGTGCAGTACAATGGTGGAGAGTGACTTAAACATGTACAAAGACACTGTTAAGCTACAATTAAAATCGCATGCAGTATAGTATAGCAATATGGTAATATAATATAGTTTAATATAAAGGTACAGAATTGTTAACTACTATTGATAATAAAGGGGCATATGGATATTTATAATAATATATAAATAACCATGTATAAGTAGTTATAGTGTTTGTAAGAACTGGGCCCGGTAACATAAAGCACACGTAACACTTACGTCAGACGTACACCATACATAATGTGTGGTGTACGTCTGACGTAAGTGTTACGAGTGCTTTGTGTTACCGGGCCCTGGTCTCTACTTCGATTCGCCTGTAATAAATATTTTCCAAGGTTATTTATCTCCTTATTATTTTCAGTAGTTAAAAGCTGCATTAATTTGAAGACACTGGGATGTTTAAAATAGTATTGTTTAATTAACTTATGTCTTAAAGTTTCATATTGTGGGCACTGTAGAATAAAATGAAATTCATCTTCTGTTTCATCAGAATTTCATACCTTACATGTTCTTTGTTAATACACCTGCCAGTTTCAATATTTAATTTGTGTGAACAGATTCCAATTTTTGTTATTTCTCTTTGAGTTACGAGAGTCTGTTGGTTTAGCTAAATATGTTTGAAATTTGTATTCCCTTATTAAATGTTGGTATATAGACATATAAGTGTAAATGTTGGCAAACATTTGGTCATACTGGGGCACTGTTCACACACTTTACAACACTTGACAAGGTGTACGAGTTGTATCAAAGTTACTCGCATCAACGCCTATAGGCCATTGTTTGTTGGACAATAATGTGAAAAACATCGCCTCAAGCCCTGTACCCGCAAACTTGGCTGAATGGAACGTGTGTGTGAGCACAGCAAATGCATTTTGTTTTCTTTTCTTTCGGATCAAAGCTTTCTTGTGATTGTAACGGTTATTCAGTTACGGGTGGAGAGTGCAACCGGCCTCGATGGCGCAGTGGTTAAGCCATCGGACTACAGGCTGGTAGGTACTACAGGGTTCGCAGCCCGGGTACCGCTGATAAAAGGAACGGAGGTCCGTAGCAACCTAGAAACAGTAGTCCTATCGAACCTGCATAGCTTAGGAACCATAGTCCTACCCGGACTTTCATACCTGGTTTATTATTATTTTTTAACGACACCACTAGAATACATTGATGTATTAATCAACGGCTATTGGAAAGAAAGAAATGTTTTATTTAACGACGCAATAACGGCTATTGGATGTTAAACATTAGGTAATTTTGACATAGTCTTAGAGTGGAAACCCGCTACGTTTTTCCATTAGTAGTTGGGGTTCTTTTACATGCACCATCCCACACACAGGATAATACATACGACAGCATTTGATATATCAGTTGTGGTGGACTGGTTACAACGAGAAATAACCAAATGATCCCATTGACAGGGGAAAATCCTAAACAGACAACGCATCAAACGGACGCTTGACCACTGGGCTACGTTCAACCTCCCGTTTACAAAAGCCGGAAGCTATATGGGTCACAGCCGTTTAAGTTCGGATAAACAAACGCGAGGTATCGCCGTATGATTTTGCTTGGGAATAAACTGAGAGAAAAAAACATAAGGGAATACCGTAATGTTTGTAAAAAGTGCACAGATTTATTCCAATATCAAATATCAGCAGGGACGGGACTTAGTCCCTCGGTAAAGCGTTCGCCTGATATGCGGTCGGTTTAGGATATATCACAGTCGTTGGACCCATTGGGCTATTTCTCGTTCCAGCCAGCGCACCACGACTGTATATCAAAGGCCGTGGTATGTGTTATCTTGTCTGGGATGGTGCATATAAAATATCCCTTGCAACTAATGGAACGATTGTTGCGGGTTTCCTCTCTAAGATTATGTCAAAATTATCAAATGTTTGACATCCAGTAGCCGTTGATTAATAAATCAATGTGCTCTAGTGGTGATGTTAAAGTAAACACACTTTTAACGGCGCAGGTGGGTCCATTGGGCTATTTGTCATTCAAACCAATGCTCCACAACTGCTATACCAAAGGCCATGGCATGGACTATCCTGTGCATATTTGAAAGAACTCTTGCTGCTAATCGTAAAATAGTAGCATATGGATTGGTGGCAGTGGGTGTCTTCTCTCATTATTTGTGTAGTCCTTAACCATATGTTCGACGCCAAAAAAAAAAAAAAAACCCCATCCAAAACTAACCCCCCCCACAAAAAAACCCCACCACAAAAATAAGAAAAACATGTCCGACGCCATATAACCGTAAATAAAATGTGTTGAGTGCATCGTTAAATAAAACATTTCCTTCCTTCCTTCCATCTATGGAAACATCTCAAACACAGACAGAATGTTCAGGTGATGAATTGTTATTGTTGCAGAGAAGAATATTTGAGATGGAATCAGAAATTAAGACATTGAAATGTAAACAACAGTTCAGTGTTGAAAATATAAAACAGAAATTAAGACATTGAAATGTAACCAACAGTTCAGTGTTGAAAATATAAAACAGCCAGTCCTTTAGTTCTTGAACTGTCCGTTTCTCCACCATAGATTATAACCTACCCACTCCCCCCCCCCCCAAAAAAAAAAAAAACACAAACAACAACAACAAAAAAACACACAAAAAAACAAAACAAACAAAACAAACAACAACAACAAAAAAACAAAACAAAAACAAAAAACAAACAACAACAACAACAAAAAAACAAAACAAAACAACAACAAACAAAAAAGAACCAACGAAAAAACAAAAAACAAACTAAAGGTGATAATGTTATGTAAAAATATGGATTAATCAACATTTATACATACTTTGTCCACGTATTTTTCGTAACATGCTTAGGGGATAAATTTAGTTTGAGTCAACATATTGACATGTTTAATGGTTAAGTGTTTTAAAAATAGAAAACAAAGTTAGATCTACTACATGTGTGTACAGTAACGGATTTTAAACAAATTGGCTTAGAAATATTCTTTTGCCCCATAGTCATAATATATGTGTTAAAATAATAATGAAATCGATATTACTATATAGCCTACCGTAGACTAAAATATCGCGGCTATTTCAACACAGCCTGAGGAGAAAACTGATTGTTTTGAAACTGGTACACAAAAGCATACATTAGATTTTGTCTGATTACCAAAACACTTACATCCAGGGGCGTAGGCTGGGGGTGGGGGGGGGGTGGGGGGGGGGGGGGGGGGGGGTCGGGGTCTATTACACACACACACCCCTCCCGAAGCAAATGGTCCGCTTTCAGAACTAAAACATACAGGTTTATACATATGGAGTTTCTAGTGGTGCAAAACAAAATAGAAAAAGGGTCCACTTGGTTCATACTCCACCCCACCTCTTCCCCCCCCTCCCCCCCCCCCCCCCCCCCCAGGTCCAGATCACGCTACGCCTCTGGACTTACTTATCGACGCTGACACCTTGACAAGGGTGAGTGACCGGGCGCTTAGTTACGAATACCTCCTATTGACCAAACTCCCGCTGCTACGGCTTAACCAATGGGATGACGTTATATTGTAATGAATGTAACGGAAATTTAATGATATAGAGTTGCAAACGAAGCACTACGGTTTGTACGTCTATGGCAACTACGGTCGACGACAGTCACTTTTTGCACCTAAAGTGACTTTATCCGAGTGTTAAGCTTATAATTAGTGGGTACTTACGGTTTAGCTGATTATCTCGATTCCTTCGGCCTGTCCGGATTACGGTTCATCAGCAAGAGAGCGGGCCTTCAGGTTCTAGAATCGTCTGCTTGCTTTTTGTGCCCACGTGACGTTCCTCGTCCAATAGTTGGGCTCCTTTTTCCCGCCAAGCTCTACATGGTGAGGCACCAGTAGACTTTCCGTCTCCAGGGGTGTCGGGCGGCGGACCATTTCCAACTTCGACATCCGGTCGTCGACTGGTCGCGACTCACCACACTCTCCCCCGTTTTATAGAAGAGAAGATCTCCTCCCGAATTTCCAGGGAACATCAAACACTTCACCAGCAGGTTACTGGCTCGGATTCACCCGGGCCAGGATTCGATGACCATCCATGAATAAACAGGTTCTTTGGAAACATCCAGGGTTTCCTGTTGTTATAGGTTAAGACTACCCCCCCCCCCCCCCCCCCCCAAAGAAACAGTCATATCATATTTGTAAAAAGATACTGACTTATCTGGCGGTGGCATCCAGAAAAGCCATTAAAGTTACATCCACGAGTATTATCCATTGAGCATAGTTAAAGTCACATCCAGGAATATTATTAATGAAACACCAAGAACTACTCCTTGAATAACACTTAAAGTTGAACACTTAAAAGTTAAACACTTAAAAGTTAACAGTTAAATAAATTCCAACTCAGCCTTTTGTGCAAATGTCAATCAAGGCAACTATATTACATTATATTACACAAACCTAACAAAAAACTGGTCCATCATATTTTCCCCTATATGATGTTGGCCTCCTAATTATATCCTTAATAAAAAAAGAGTCATAATTCAAATAATTATCCCTCAACTTAGCAATAGTTAATTGAGAATTAACTATTATTCCCCCACAAACTAATTTGGGACCCTCTCCCTAACGAACACAAGATAAAACAGGATTTTTCATGGCAGATACCTTCCCTCCCCTTCACAAAAGGATGGAAAAGGTCCGCATCATCCTGGAAAAATATAATTTTATTTCCTGTTTTATCTTCTCAATATTACATACTTACCTGAGAAGAGACCCCTTAAAAATAGGGTCTGTTCCCAGTTACCCAAAATCCAACCCCCCTTCCTGGGACATCTTCTATTATTACTTACCCACAGGTCTCCCATACCCAATTAACTGTTCCCCAAGTGGATGCTGAACACCAACCATTCACCTGAAATACATTTAACTAGATAATATTGTTAGACCTGAAATAAAACATTAAAATTAGACATATAATACTATTATATAAGTTTAACCCTAATTCTCTGGTCTACAAACCATCATTAAAATATACCACCAGTAAAAATCCCCCACCATATTGAAATAATTATGTTCAATATTTTAAATTCAGTACATATCACCTGACTAAGATATGTAGTTATGAATGATATGGAGGGGTGTTCCCAGCTAATGCCGGGTACCAACCCTTCCATACAGACTTGACCATGGTAACCTCCTGATTTAATACTCCCCCCCCCCCCCCCCCCTTTTTTTTTCTCTCTCTTTTTTACCGGTTAACAAGCCCGTACAGCCGCCGGGCGTTGCAAACAGTGCTCTGCAGTACTGCCTCCAGGGATGTTTTTCGAACTCTGGCCACCTCAGCGGCCATCTCGCCGAGGTAACTCGGGCCGCTAGGATCTTGGCCCCTCAGTCCGACATGAGGGGCATTTGTCTCCAGGAGAAGACGATCCACGGGAATAAGCGCCACTGCCTGGCGTTGTTCCCCATCCATTGCAAACACCTTCCCGGAGACCCCAAAATAGGCCTCTGGGAACAGCCTGCAGGCATCCTTAACCGCCTGGCACCCCCCGTCAAAAGAGGTTAGGTGTACTTGTTGTGACGGGGCACCTTTCCTGGAGGAGAAGGAGACCAGCCGCTAGAGGGCCACGACTCCAACTGCCCCCCCCCCCCCCCCCCCCCCCCCCACACAAAACTCGCCAATACAGGCGTGGACGGCCTGCTGGCCCTCCAGGAGTGCTTTCATCAGCAACTCCTGGGCCCTCCACGTCCCCACGTCGGATGAGAAATCTAAACCAACGAAGACGGCCACCCCATTCTTAGTGGCCATCTTCTCCACCCATCCCCTATCCACATCTTGGACCGTGGTGGCAAACCGGGGATGAATCCCCACTGCCACCTTCCAGGCCAGGTAACATTCCACCATAGGTGGGAAATTATCCGGCTCAGTATATACCGACACCCCACCCATCACATCAATGGCGGGGCAGGAAGTGCGGTGTGGATAGTGATACTGTACCACTTGCTCCAAACTAGGAGCTGTGCCCAGTTTCATGACCCGGGCACAAGACTTGGAGATTATCCCTCCCCACGACTGATGGCCCCGGAGAAGCTGCCCAAGTGTCACCGGGCTCTCCCCCACCTGAAGCCACCGGATTGTCATCTTCCGCCGACGGCGACTCCCCACTCCCCGTTATCACCAACCTTCCCGGGGCGTCATCTTGAGAAGTCTTTCCCCGCCGGGATATACTTATTCCGAGAAATATCCACCCCCGGAGCCGACCATCGGCGGTCCTCACGGGACAACAAAGTCACCGCGTGAAGCAACGCCCTCCAGTGAATGAGCGCTGCTACACTCAACACTAAGTGCAGCGTAAACTGCTCAGATGGCTCGTTTAGAAAACGGGCCATCTGTTGTAGTGCGGGCACGTCCACCTCTGACGGGCCCACCATACTTGGGATCAATGGTCCCAGTCTACTGGCCAACTGACGAGGAGTAGCCGACGGTCCGCACACCCACCTTGCCATTTCTCTCACTGCCGCCCACCGAATGGCGGCCAGGTTTGGCGTCTGTGGGTTTGCTGCCCCCAAGATTCCCGGGATGTGCACTGACAGGGCATGCGCCCGTGATTTACGGGTGCATGTCCCACAGCCTGTGACTGGACATTTTGAGTCACGAGACTTCCCCCCCCCCCCCCCCCCCCCCCCCCCCGTCCTTTTCCCATGTCTGACCCCTTCCTCTTTCCTCCAAGGCTGAACTGTCCGAGCGTACGCCCAGCATCCTTGAACGGGACCGACTCGGCCGATTCCGATAAGATGGGTCGGGGTGAAGACAGACCTGATTGCAACCTAGGTGAGCACAACCCCGGCGGAGACCGGGGCAAGACGGTTCTGGGGGGACCCAACCCCCGTGGGAACCGGAGTGGGCCAAACCCCAGTGGAAACCAGGGCTGACCAGGCCTGGGCACAGATAGTCCCGGTGTAAACCTGGACGGACCAGCCTGGATAGTCCAGTAGGGTAACGAAAATGCCCTAACGCGATCGGCCTCCCCCCAGCCCCCAAAACCCCTCATCCTCTTCCCCGGGAAGGTAAACCGGTAGGGGAAAAGCCCTCCTCTGGGTCTCTCGGCACAGGAAAAGAGAAAGGAGGAATGTCCTGCAGGGGATCCTCCAACTAGCAGTTCTCTGCTCCCAGAATCATCCTCAATTCGTTTGTACAGGACCCCCCATTTATCTAAATGAAACATGTCCCGGTTAATCCAATAGCACTTGGATTCACGGTCGCCCAGAAACAATTCTGCCTCACTGGGTACTACCTGCGTTTCCAACCATTGGATAACCTGTCTCAAATCCCGATCCTCACGCTGCTTTTCCTTC
>NW_024535000.1:0-16457 GCF_016097555.1 Gigantopelta aegis
TATACAAATAAACTATTACTTAGAACATGTAAGTTCCAGAACTAAAGCTGCATTGGAAATTTTAGCAAAGCCTAATAACCTATTCAATATTTGACCAGAAGTTCTGTGAAAGCATTCAACTACCACATCGTGATTAATATCTACATTGAAATATTAATAACTTTCATGTTTCTTATCAACAACTGCCTTCTGGTAATGAATGTATATGACGAAGAGTCTAGTGTGTTGTTTAGGTGGCCCGTAGATAAAAGAAACAACACATGTATGTGCTAACTCTCAGCAGTGTTCAAGTACCTACAAAAAACCAATTAATGTTAAATGAGGTCAAGGCATATATGAAAACTGAAGAGTTGGTTTTAGGAACCCTACCATACTCTTCGTTTACATGACTAAGTCAGGGGTCATAAGAATTATAACATCATATATAATATGACATCAATATATTGTCAATACTGATAGTAATGTTAGCTTACAACTGATGTTGTTTGTTAAAACTTTTTTCTTCAATACCATTTAGTTCTCCCAGATCCTAGGGGTTCTTTCACATTAAACTATTTCTAAAATTTAAAGAAGAAAACCTTTAATTATGAGATAATTTGTAGTCTTTTAAATTTGTACCGATATGATGATTAATTTACAGATTTTATTTTATATGGCTGACAATCAACCTCTGCATAAATTTACATTGGCTAATTTTGTGAAATAAATCCAATCTATAATAGCTACAGAATATATACAATTTTCCTACTTATTACACTCTAATTGACAGATAAAGACAATAATTATTTTTTTTATGATTTTTAAATGATCATTTCAGTGTATACACAAGTATAGTAGTGATATTATGATGTGAAGTATGATTTGGTTTAGCTTTGAAATATCTTTTAAAATTCTCTAGAAATAAAGTGTTGGGTTGTACTTGCATGTACCTCCTATTGAGGTACATACATAATAGTAGTTATAATAAAATAACAATTATTTGATTTCAAAAAAAAATTAAAAAATCATTATCATAATGTATTTAGTACCATCCTATAGTCCTGCCAGGGATGATTTTGATCATTTTTGGCAGAACTCCCTAATAGAAATTCATTTTCTTTTCTTAAAGAAAAAATGTTATGTCTCTACACTTTAAAACAATAATAATATGTAGCTTAACAAAGTCAGATACTGTAAATATTGAAGTAGTGATACATGAGACAAAAATATGGATTACTACAGTGTGTACATTTGTTTGCATTATTATTTTTCCATGTTTATGATACCATGATTACTTGTGTTGAATGTGTCATTTACAATATAATAGGAGGTAAGTGTGATTATAATGTAATGTAAATTCTAAGTGTAAATCGATGCAATGTGTTTTTATTTACTAAATTGCTTTTTTAACATGTAACAGTAATAATGCTGTCATTACTTGTGCACTGACCGTATCATTTAAATATAATAGGAGTATTTACTCTTTCGGATTTTTCTACAATTACATTATTGTGATTACTTGTGTGTGTATTATGATGAAATGATTCTGTACATACTATAAGAGTTATTTGCATTAGGGTTTTATTATTGTAAGAATTATTGAGAGTGGTTTATTTAGTTTTACAAGTAGTTATTGTGATTAATATAATGTTGTAATTTGTAATGTACTAGTATAGTGATGCAATACATATATAACAGTGTTTCTATAGATAATGATACACCTGATTTATGATATGTTTGTCTTGGTACATATTGTTGTGTTATTATAATATATTTAGGAGGGATCTACTCTGGTCATGTTAGGAGTAGAGAAGGGACACAAAGAGGTTGTTTTGAATTTAACGCGCAGGATGGGGCCAATTTAGACTTGTTATAATAGAGTAGGTTTTTATATACATGCAACAGGTGTATAACACAAGTATATAGTGAGATTATTATACATGGTGTAATTATGTGAACCGTATGATTTGTTTAGTTTTGAATATTTTTTTAAAATTCTTTAGAAATAGAATTGTAGTGTACTTGCATGTACCTCCTATTGAGGTATAAACCTTACAAATATTTGATAAATGAAGAGCTACAGGTCATATTGTTGCCAAGTTGGTGAATTAATTTGATTTAAAAAATTTCAAAAAAATTCTTATCAGTAATGTATGTAGTCTTTTTCTACATATTATCTCATGACAATTAAAGTGGATAACTAAAAAGACAAAATTTTTTATGAAATCTGTGTTTTGTATATACTCTTCGTTGTAGCGTGTTAGTAGTTTAATTTGGAAGTTAATAGTTTCTTTGTTATACATAGAGTGGATTCTGCTCTCATTATATATGCAAGTCTGAGGATATACAAACATTGTCAAAGTATTAGTCAACCATATGCTGACTAAACATGTTACTGAGGTAATTCAAATCATGAGAATGGCATGTTTTATTGTAATCTTTAAACTATGTGAATTAGTTGACTGTAACTCTTAAAGAAAACATAGCACATACATTATAGTGATATGAAAATACCCAAAATACGTCAAACAAGTTGTTGTCAATTATAATAATTAGAAATATTTACTCAGACGACCCCTCCCACTGCGGATTGCTATTCTACCTACTTCAAATTGAAGCATTAACCACACCTCTATACCATTGATTTATTATGTTATTTCCGCTAAGCAAGGAAGATTTTGGAGTGTAAAAAGATCTCCGATACTGTCTTCGGCCAACGTCCGTTTTCTAATATAAATAGAAGGACCAAGATCTCTGAAGTCCTACTAATAAAAAATATCCCATGTGACACATAGAGTCTTATTTGCCAGCTCAGGCTTGCAATAAAGACTTCAGATCTCTTAGAGCCCTTGTTACGGTTCAAAAATGGACCTCGGCTAAAAGATTTTAAGGAATATTGTGTTAATAAATATACGTAACTGCAATATGACATTGTTGTAAGAGCCTGTGTCAGTCAACTTGGAAAAAAAGTATTTAGGCAATGGACCCTGGACTTTTGCCTATAAAATATATGCTGTTTACATCTATTCTTGATGAATAACAAATCTAAGTTTCATGTTCCCTTCAACACTGCTCTTTGCCAATGTTCATGAGCTACATTCACAAATGGGAGTCATGTTTTTGCTTTTACTCACAAGTTGCCAAAAATGACAATCTATTTACCTCCACATTGAAGTCAAACTAAAAGGACACGAGTATATCAAGTCCATCCACCCATCATATTAAGTGCCTGTATCTTCCTGCTGGTAATGATAATAATCAAAGCTGTCTCTCACTTTATTTTTCAATCAATAAAAGTTCATCTATATTACCATGACCTTATAAAGTTGTAACTTTTCTCCCCTATGTTTTATAAATATTCATAAATAATATGACGTAATAAACAATTCTGATTGGTCCTAGCATTTCCTTCATGGGGCTGTCGGACTAAAAAGGTCTGTAGCAGAGATATAGTCTTGGCAATTTAAGTTTTGAAATACTAAAGAAACAAACGATAAACGTCGTTAAACATGTAAGTTCTATAATTAGGCAATTGTAATGTTTGAAACTCTGGTAGAAGTTCTTTGTTTGTTTTCCGCACGTCATAATGCATGACCTCTGCCATTTCCGCCCCTCTCACTTAGTCAGGCAAGAGGAGGCGCCCCCACGAGGACGAAAATAAAGCGATATTTTTAACCATCAAGAAAAACTCGTTATGCAGATATAGTATGAATTTACATCATCGGAATATTTTATGAATCCTGTTAGGTAACTAATAAGTCTTTTTAACCATAGTGGTTATAGAGGTTATGCAAATGGTGTGGCTTTTAAACCTGCCGCCTTTTGAGTGGCAACTGGCGAATAAAAATATGGTGAAGAGCTGCTGTGCGGTTGGGTGTACCAAGGAGGCATACTAAGGCTGTAAACTATCTTTTTATAGATTTTCTGTAGATCATGAAAGAGAGCCCGATGGGTAGCAGCAATCAGAAGGCAAAATTGGCAACCAACTGAACCAAACCATCAGCTAAAACTTATGAAAATACAGCATTCTTTCTTTGTTGCTGACTATGTCAGTCAACTTGGAAAATGTGCATGAGTTAGTAGCGATGGACCTTTTGCTACCAAGAGTTCGCTAGTGATAATACTTTGAGTAAGAATTACAACTAGCTGATACCATCAAATCAACGAAAACACTGCTGTTTACTAGTCATTTTTAATGAATAACAAGTCTAAAAAGTATGTAAAGTTTCATGTTCCTGTCATCATTGCTGTCATGGTCAAAGTTCATGATCTACCTTCATAAATGGAGGCCATGTTTTGCTTTGATTCAAACGTTGGCCAAAATGCTCATGTACTTTTGTAATCGAAGTGACTATTTTTAAGGGCCTGTAAACTGTTAACCAGTAGCTATTTTTACGGCAAACAGAAACCCGTCCAGAAAAAATTATTATGGTGGCTGCCGGTACACTAGTGTTGCACCAATATCTTTCATGGCACACTAGTGCATGCATGCGGAATTGCAAATTACTTGACAATGGATAGCTTTAAAAACATGACTAATTGAAGTTTCAAATATTATTTAGGTTCAAATACACAATATTAGTTTTTATTTAGTTCAAGTTCATTAACAATGGCATGGTCTACAAAACCAAGTCCTTTTCTTGGAAGGATTCCTCAATCCAACGCAACCAAGGTGATATCATTCAAGGCAACAAAACATCCTATGCTTTTGTTAATCCAGCACGATTTAGGCTGTCCTCTTTTACGCATCTTGGTTGGGCATTTTCACTAAAGTAATGTTTCCTACAAACTAAGATAAAGAAGCATAAAATAAATGCTATGGACATACATACATACATACATACATAGCATACATTCATACATACATACATACATTACATGTACATACACTCTCTTCCCTTGATTCCAAATACTTTTCAAAAATTGTAATTCGTCGTCACCATCCTCAAAGTCCTTCATACCACAAGTTAATATAGTTTGAGCCTAATCTTGTGCCAGTATGAATGCCTTTCTATATTTTTCATGTTCTGTTTAAAACTCGATGAATGCTGATTAATTTTTGTATATTAACACCTCCATCCAAACTCCATCATTGCTAACTTGGTATACACGATGGGTTGCATAATAGTGATGTAATTTCCATCTTTTCAGCACCTAATGCTTTCATCATATACTGGAAGTTAACGCACTGCTAGGATATGATGACATGGTAGTTTGATGGGCAGCTATCAATGCTTGTGGTTATAGTTCTATCTGTACTGTGTATGTTACAACTGTACTCATCTGTCCTTGTACAATTTTAAACCTTGTCTACATACTCTAGTTGTGTCTTTAGAAAGCTAAAGAAATAGGGGTGTAAGTAGCGTTCGTGTACTGACCAACTACAGAATCTGCTTCATGTTCAATAATTTTGCCTCTCTGAAGTCAGTTCATTGCCTTTATGATCTCACTCCATGTTCAATGACAATAAACATTTCATCAAGTCTTGTAAAAACTCTGTCATTCCAGAATATCTAGTGATAACCATTTTCAATTTCTGATTGATACTCTCTACTCTTATTTGTATGATTCATAAAATTGGAGTTTGCTTTTTTTAATCCATCCACCCATTGGTCACGTATATGATGGCCAATTATTATTGAAGTATTCAAGTACTGACTGAGGTGTACACTGCTTCAATTGATCAAAGGACACTACATGCTTCAGCACTTTGTGCATATGTCATCTTGGACATTATTTTCCAAACATGTGGAATTTTTTGCCTTGAGAAATGCCTAATTTTTCACAGGATACCTCCCTTTTCATGCTGTGTATTGTATGGAAAGATATATTAGCAGGCTCGCATTAGTGGTTGTTCCCCAAGACATCTCTTTCAACTTATCTGACATGATACATTGTATGGATGACCATTTTTCATGTTTTTTGAATTCGTGTTTTAACTTGGTAAGTGTCTCTTTGTCTTCATGCTGAACTAATCATAAGCACACTATTTCACTTTCAACCATTTCCAGCTATAAGAACATACAACGGCATGTGAAGATCGTTTAACTTGTATATGATGGAACATTTTCTTCGTTTCCTTAATTTGAAAATACAAAGCCTGTAATGTATTTCTCTTCGTCGACAAAAGCAGTGACTTCAGCATCAAAACGATTTTTTTTAATCAGTTTTTTAACCGTAGCATAAGTACCTTTACCCTTTTTCACCTCTTCAACTAATTTCTGAAAATCATTTTTAATCTGGCCTTTAACTTTGCAGCTATATTGTGCATATCTTTCATTGGTAATTGCCTTTCCAGTACTACTGACAAAGTGGATTCTGTACCATTTTCTTATTTGCTTTTAAGTTTAGGGACACTTTCTAAATCCAAGCGTCTTTGCTTTGCATATGTTAAAAATAACTATAATCATTAATAATTTACACAGTACTTACCCTTGACAAACTATGATTATGTTCCCCACAAATTCTTTGAATAACAAGCTATATTTCATCAGGTGACAGTCTCACTTTAATGACAAATAGGCAATCATTCAAAAACGTACTAGAAAACAATAAAAAATAATATTAACACATACATGCATACATACACATTCATATAGGAACTACAAACTATGTTGATCAATAGTATAAGTGTACTATAGCATCTGGCCCTTGTCATACCTCTGGCAACTGACGAGGAAAGTTCTTGACCCACACACACACTGGCAGTCAGCACATTAATTTTTTTTGGGCGGGTTAGAGGCGTGGTTTTCCATTTGGGCGTGAAAATAGCTAACAGTTAATAGTTTACGGGTACCTCACTTCTATGCTTATGAATATTCAAAACATGTAAGGACGTAATAGACAAATCGATTGGTCCTAGTGTTTCTTGAGTCGGACTGGAAGACCTTGGTACTAGTGATATAGTCTTGGCAATTAAGTTTTGAACACCTAAGAAGCAGCCGAAACATCATTATATGTAAGTTCTATAATTTATGAAGGTATAGTATTTACAAATCTGGCAAGAGTTTCCTGCTTTTGCGTGTGTCAGTCAGTAGTACATGGATTCTGGTATTGTCGCCCATCTCGCTTTGTCGTGCACGGAGGAGGCTGTGCATGAGATATCAAAATGCAGTGACACCAGACTATGACATAATTAAACCCTCACTGTGGCGTGGGCACATAGTGAGGGTTACTGTAGTCTGTCGGTTGGTGTGTGTGTGTATGTATGTGTGTCTGTTTACCCGCAAATGGCTTTGAACTGCTTTAACTAGGCACACTGAAACGGTAGCCACCAATACTGCAAAAGGAGCGATGAAACGAGCAAAAAAGCTTTAAAAGTCTGACAAAAACCTTTGAAAAAAAAAGCACAGCTTCAGTGAATTACTCAAGATTCAATAAAAATTTCCTACATACAGCTTATGACATTTTCCAACTTTTTTAAAGTGACAATTTTTTGCCAAAAATACTTTGGAAGTTATGGGACAGTTTTACTAACTTTTTGGCAGTTATCTTTGTCAATACATTGAGTGCGAACTAAAAATACTATCACCATAGCTGTGATTGAAGAATCACTAACTTTTACTAAAGAAGTGGAAGTATTGACCTTTGTCAATTAGAGTGCAAATACCCAGTGGATGCACTAAAAAGGCAAGGCTTTTTTCCCTTTGATTGATGAGAAATGCTGAGTCATCAATAATCATCTTGTGCATCACGTGAGATTACGTCACTTTGAGGAGACAAGGAAGTCTCTGGATAAGCCGCATGAGGTTAAGCACTTTAGTGCATTTCATTATTTATGCATTTTTCATTAATCTAATGTTAATTATTTTAACGGCTTCCCTGTTACTGGGAGTTTGCATGCCGTTAAATTGTTTTTTTATTCAAAAGTTTGCTTTTTTCTTTTTACCCAGAGCTAATGACTGCTAGAAAGAATTTTAAAGCATTAATGTCATCTCACACTAGAAAAAAGCATTCAACTTTCCTGTTATATAATGTAAAAAGTTCTGTTTGAAAAGAACTCCTTGCCTTTTAACTACTTTCAAAGTTAGAGTTACTATGGATAAACGGTTTTCAAGCAGTTTGAAGGTACAGAAAAAAACCATTCTCTGATCAATTATATTATGTGGGCATGTGGACATAGTGTTATGGATATAGTACCATTGCAAGCTAATTTACTGTGCTTTAAGACTCCGAAAGTTTTGAAATCCATCATGACAAAAACAAATATAAAGTGAACAGTATCTTTCTCCCATTCGAATATGATGTAAATTTTACATGTTATTAATGAATGCTTTGACACCATTCTCTAACTGTAGCAAAATTTTAAAAAAACTATAGAAAACACCATTTACAGTAAGGTGAAAAATATATAGAAAAAAGAAAACAGATAACAAAGCTAAGAAGAACTTTTTTAAGCCAACTCACAAACTGCTTAAATTATTAAGGATTTAAGGCCACAAGCAATGTTATTTTAATGATGTTCACATTCCTTAAATTCCACAAAACTGCTATTCATCAACTCAACTTGAAGAGAGTATTCAATCTGGTATCACTATGATACGTTATGTATTCTTTAATAGTAAAATTCGGAATTTGACATGTTTTAGTCATAGTTTAGTTGTGTATTCATACTTTTGTCTTTAGCCATATTGGTTGGATTTTTCAAATTTTATTATTTCTCAAATAAAAAATTTCAGCCAAGCCTTAGGATTGTGCTTGGACAAGTATTTGTCTTTTTATATACAATAGCATACTTCATACATTCAATTTAGTGGAACCTCTTTGAGAATTCACTAAACCCAAATATTCTCCAATATATAAGCACTTTGGTCACTTAAACTAAGTTACAAAACCTATTGTCAATTTTATTTGAGCTTGTTATCATGTATAGCCTGATATATAAGTCACTGGTCAAACTTGAATTAGTCAAAGTATAGTCTATTGAGCTAGGCCCTCCCCTGTTGCTTCGCTCGAAAGGTCTGTAAAAAGGCCACAATAAAAATTAAAATTCATAATGATAAGTGAAAAAAAAACGAGGATTTCATAGAACACTAATGACTCTACCTTTCAATGCTTTCTGGCCATACATTGGCTAAACAAACGTTTTTTCAAAAGTACAGATATGTAAAGTCCATAAAGCAGTCTCATCTCGATATCAAACCTCAAACAGACTCTTGCTTTTTACAAGCATGAAAACCATAGATATAATAACATGCACTTTCTATCTAGCCATCTATGATTCTGAATCTGACTGGTCAACTGAAATGTATTAATTGTGACCTTTGGTAAACTCTTTATGTACATCAACAATGAGGAGGGGTCTATCTTTAATGGACTACAAATGTCTTTATAACTGATTAACACTTCCATTGCATTCAAATGTGTTTGTATATGCTAGAATTTTGAAAATCATGTTTTTCATGTTATTTGTTAAATAAAACCATGCCTGAATACTGCTAACGTACCTTATCACAATTAGACAAATTTCTTAAGAATGCTATGATAATGAAATAGTACTGAAGCTACCAGTTTTTAGTAGATAGTTTCCTGCATACATTTTACCACCCTGTTAATAATGTATTATTTTAAGTCCACTAGTGATATTTCTGAGTATAGTTAACTACAACAACATAACTTATTATTATACCATCTTTGTGTGCATTAATGTTTCTTTAGAAATATGGCTACAAGACTGACTGAGAAGGAGAAAGACTTGATTGTAGTTTTACTAATTGTAAATTTAATATTATTTTGTATCAAAATTTGAGTATCAATACTGTATGTGGCTGGTTATAAAGCCCACAAGACTTTACAAGGCAATTGTAAATATACACATATTCCTGACCTATATTTAAACTATACATGTAGGTTAGGTGTACCTTTTTGAAATTTTATATAAATTACTTGAACTGCATTACTAAATCCTCTTCATCAAATGTGTAAATGTGTTACTCAAATTGAACACACTGTCACAATCCAGAGTACATTCTAATTTCCCTCACCACTATTTTTCATTGAATTCTATAGAAATAATATAGGTATTTTGAGTATACCATAATTCTCTTATTTTTATATTACTCAAAGTCAAAGGCAAATTACCTATTGATATTTTTTCCCAAGATATATCCGATGGAATTTAGTCCTAGTCACCCAATGATAAACAACACTGAATAATGTTTTTTCAAGACTTTATTTTCATACTGGGTTGGCCTATATCTATTTATCATGGTATTATTATTTTCAAACTATGTTCAAATCTATAAATTATAGAACTTATGGTTAGTTTCTATATAATATTATAGTTAACATATTCAGTTCATAAAATAAAATTTATTTGTGAAAAATAGTATTATTGTGATATGGGTAAATTCTATAGTTATATCTTTTACCTCAAATTTGAAAAGAACACTAGATAATTTGCAAGAACCCACACAAAATTCATTATTTCAGTAAATATCATAAAGACATCATAGTTTCCAGCCATTCTCTCTTCCAACATTTCCTCTCAAAAATGGATGCCTACTGGATCTTGCTGCTATTACCACCAGAAGTCATACCATACTCTTAAGTTAAAGCTGCCTTAATTAGCTTTTGGTTCTCTGTTCATTCATTAATATTTGAAACTTATATTGGGACTAATTCTTATTACACTTTATTGGTAGACATGCCTAGCCAGTAGTATAGATAATTTCCTTTTAAAACCACAAGTTACATAAAGGAAGTTATAATCCTCATGTACTACAAAAACCGTGTTAAGCATAGTAAGAAAGTTACAGTGTGTTCAGTAAATGTTTGTGTTTCATCATGTCACAGTACATTACATATTTTGATGATTAGCACAGCTAAGTAGTAACTTTGTAAAGATAAATTTGAAAGGACAAATTATACGAGAAACAAAGTGGAAAAAGTTGAGTAACTGCTTGAACACACAAGCAATCTTTTAGCAATGTAGTAAGCTGATTAATAAAATTGCAGAGATCTCTACCTACACTTAAATGGTGTAGTAGTTGACAGCATGCAGACAGTTCCATGCTAAATAATTACTACTGTCATAAAGTATGTATTACTTATGGCAAGTAGTAATTATTTAGCATTAAAAGTATATTAATTGAACTTATGTAATCTCATGTCCCTATGTTCCTTAAATCATTTATCTCTGAATAATGACTACATAGACGAGCTATGCAATATGACTATATATAGTCTGTTTCAACTTTGACATTACCTAACTGATATATGAATGCAAATAATAAAACAACCGATAATTGTGATTTATTGAACTAACTGTTAGCTAATGAATATGATTATTGTCAATCTCTTTAACCTTTTGTTTCCTTCTCGACCATGGTAATTTTTTATGAAGTATTTTGAATTTATGGAAATTTTATCATATACATTTAGTGTTTTTGTTTTTATCATAGATGACAGTCTAATTGAATGTGCTAAGAAAGGTGACTTGTTGGGAATAAAAGTTGCTTTCTCAAGAGAAGCTGATGTAAATGCTACTATTTGGTCAGTTAGTTTTATTATATAGCATTAAACTTAACATTTTTTAAAATGAACTTCAATCTATCTAAACATATTTACTTTTAGTTCATTGTTAATACTATGGCTTTGTTCTTAAGGGTAACTATATCATTGTTATAATATTACTAAGAAGTGATAAAGTTATATGTTTTTGGACCTAAAAAATGATTCATTTTCTTTCATCAATATTTAACCTGATTCCCTATTTAATGGTAAATGCTATCAACAAATTGACTCCTGAAAACTCTGTTTAACTTGAGATTTTTGATAAGCCTCCATTTTCATCATAGAAATCTTCCATGAATTGCAAAACTTGACATTAAACTTGATGAAGCGACTACTTGCACGAAAATACATTATTGTGGTCTCAATAGCTAATAAATTCATCTTAAATACATTATACATATGGTATATAATTGTTGATACTATAATACTTTGATATTATAGTTAAATTAAGTATCCTGTAACCTTAAAGCATTATTATCATTTTGTTATCCACCTATTTAATGTATAAAACACAGTAATCTGAAGCAGATTGGCTATCAGGACTTCACCAATGAAAAGAAGGTGCATAACTAGAGAGCTAAATTGTGATTTTACCCATCCATGTTTTTTTACTACTCTTCCAAATTAACTGCATGAACTTATAGTGCAAAAATTAAGCAAGCACTTCATATGTCAGAAAGCTATATATAATACAAGTATTGAATATGACCCAGAGATTTGACTTATGGACTACCATATTCATTCTTAATTGTCTTTCCATGGAGTACCTAATTAGCTAAGTAATGTACCTCTGTATAATAAAATGAAAGAAATTGAAATGTTTATTACCACTGTGAAATAACTTCATAATGCTTGTATACTGTTTGTACAATAAATATTAAAGGAACAAAAAGCACAGAGTGACTTGAACTGATTATAAAAACCTCTAAATTAGTGAAAAGATCTGTGTCTTATAGGAACAGGTTTCCTTCTAGGTTTCTTTATAAAAGACTATATAGGTAATTTTATAAAGTCTGTGTTTGTACTATTAGTGTAACATGTTAGTGGTCTAATTTGATAATTAAATAATTTGTTTGTTATTATATTAGGTTGGATGGGCTGCCCTTCATAATGCAAGTTTTGAAGGACATACAAACATTGTTGAAATATTAGTCAACCATAACGCTGACATAACACTTGTTACTAAGGTAATTCAGATCACAAGAATGAGTATGTTTTACAATAATCTTTAATCTGTATGAAATAATAGATAGTATTAATAAAGAAGACATAATCTAGACATTTATAATGATATAAGAAATAACAAAGACAAATAAACAAGTCCAAAGTAGTAATGCCAGTATGGAATCCTACATAGTAGACACACCAAAGTACTTGACCATATTACCATATGTAAATTATAGCATACTGGTAGTCTGTCAGATAGTTTGATCAGTTTTGTAGGGACTCCCTTTTTCAATGTCCTGATGCTCTCAATTAACATGATTCACTTTTTTACATAGTTTCATAATAAAGTACGATATTGTAATTTTTTTAACAATTTTAGTTGAGACTCAGAAGCTAGCTTTGTGTGTAAATAAGTGTATTTTAATTACTCAATTTTTTTCTGTTTATGATGCTGTTATACTTATAATCTGAATACATCCTTTACAAATAATAGTTGGGTAGTGTGATAAAAACATGTTGTATATGTGTTTGCCATTATGATGAGAAGGTATTCCTTGAATTTATTCCATCAGAAAAATGAATAAAAATTGAATTTTGTTTAAATATTTTTCTTAAAAGTTGTGACTTTATTGTCTTTGTAAGGGATGCTAAATTCTTTCTCTACAATAATTAGAATTAGTAACACTTATTCTGATCATATACTACTATCTATTGTCAAATTTATATTTATAATAGTTTTGCCTGTAAAATGTATCTATGCAAAATGTGTCATTGTCGTAAGATTATTGGAGAGTAATTTGTTTAGTATAAGAGTGATTGGTTGTGATAATGTTGTCTTAGTTTTGTAATGTTACTAGTATAGTGATGTAATACATATATAATTGTGATAATATAGATAATATACACCTGTTATGATATATGTCCTTGGTACATATTGTTTTGTTATTATAATATATTTAGGAGGGATCTACTCCAGTCATTGTTAGCAGCAGAGAAGGACACAAACGATATTGTTTTGATTTTAACACAGAAAGGAGCCAAGTTTAGACCCTGTTAACAAAGTAAGTGTTATATATGACAACAAACCACGTATAGCTAATATAAAATGGAAGTTCTTTTCTTTAAAAACAGTTATTAATCATGATAGTATTGTAATTGTAGTGATATTGATAAGGTTAAATATTGTCTAAATAATATCCTGAAATAAGATGAATATCAGAAAGAGAAGAGGATAGAAAGCCCTCATCATAATAGTAGGCAAAAAGTGTAATGTTTTTACATGTGTGCATGATCAATTTTCCTAATTATTAGACACAATTGATAGATAAGATGACTTTTTTGTGATTTTTAAAATAATCAGTTCAGATGCATACAGCTGCATACACAAGTATAATGGTGAAGATCATGATGTGAAGTATGACTTGTTTAGAGCTTGAAATGTCGTAACATTCTCTAGAAATAGAAGTATAGTTTACTTACACATACCTCCTATGGAGATACAGAGACGACTATAGTTGATGACATGAAGAGCTAAAAAGTTTTATTGTTTATCGGGTGCTAAATTGATTTGATTTAAAATTTAAAAAGACATTAGTAATAGACGTAGTCATGTCCTACATGTATAACTTAAGCTACATGTGGACAATATAGAAAATAGTATATTATATCATGACAATTAAAATGGAAAAATTAAAAAATCAATACAATTTTATGACAGTTTATGTTTGTACTGTTAATAGTCTAATTATAGTTTGTTTGTTAATACAATAGGTTGGATGGGGCGGCCCTTCATTATGCAAGTTACAAAGGACATACATGATTGTTGGAGTATTACACAACCATAACGGCTGACATAACATTGTGTTACTAAGGTAATTCAAATAACGAGAATAGGTATGTTTTACTGTAATCTTTAAGCTGTGTGAATTAATGGACAGTAACTATTAAAGAAGACATATCAATATATTATAGTGATAGAAGAAAATAACAAAAAAATGAACAAGTCAAAGTAGTAAACTCAGTATGACATTCCTTCATAATAGCCATACCAAAGTATTTGAATATATTGCCGTATTGGGCATAGGTAAATTGTACCAAGCTATTGTTTGTCAGATGATTTGATCACTTTTGTAAGACTCCCTTTTTTCAAAATCCAGATACCCACAATTTTATCATATTATTTTAACATGCCGTTATAAGAGAATATGATGTTGTATTTTTTAAAGATTTTAGTTGAACTCGTTAACTGGATTTGTTGTGTGTTGAGCTAAAGAAAAAGTTGTGATTAATGAAAATTCACTTCCCTAGTTTTTCAATATATTTACTGTGACAAAAATGTTAGATCTCTATACACCTTAACAGCAATTATTATGTAGCTTAATAAAGTCAAGTACTTGTAATTGTAAAATAGTGATACTTGAAAACATGTTTGTTTTCTTTCTATAATTATAATGCTGTGTATTAGATTGTGATCTGACGTGTCCTTTACTATATAATAGTTTGGTAAGTGTGATCTACCATTTGTTTCTGTGGTTTTGTCATGGTAGTAAAGACGATACTCCTTGTATTTGTTCTTTTAAAATATAAATAAAATATTTAATTTTGTTAGTAGCCTTTTCTTATAAGTATGTGAGTTTCAATGTTCTTTGTAAGGGATCACTAGCCATCCTCTACTCTACTAAGAATTAGTAACATTTCTTATTGCTACATTCTACTGTTTATTGTTAAATTTTTATATTTATAATAGTTTGTCTATAAGGTGTGTTTATGCCACAATGTCTAGTGTGATGTAATGACTTTGTATGTATTACAGAGTGTTATTGTATTAGTGACATTATTTTAAGACTTTATTGAGAAGTGGTTTTGTTTAGTTTTATAGTCACATGTATTAAATAATATACAACTGTTATGAATATTGTTTGGTTCACATTAATTGTTTATTATAATATATTTATGTGGGATCTACTCCAGTCATGTTAGCAGCAAGGAAGGGACACAAAGATGTTGTTTTGTTTTTAACAAATGCCAAGAAAAGAGCCAATTTAGACCTTTTTAACGAGTAAGTATTTATGTACATATAAACAAGCCTTATATAGCTACAAATACATTTAAGTTCTTTTTTTCTTAAAGTGTTGTTAATGTGGACAGTCCTTGTATTGTTGTGACACACTGTAAGGTTGAATTATTATCCTTAATGTGCTAATAAAGTTGGATATTGGAAGGAGACCAGGATAAAAAACCCTCATCATAATATTGGAAAGGTGTAATTGTTTTAGAATGTGTGCAGTGATACTTATGAGACAGAAATTGTATACAAGATGACATGGATTTATCAGTTTTAAATGCTACATCAGGATCATACACCAATTGGGGTTAAGAGGTGAAGCATAACTCATACGCTTTGAAATTCTTTTAAAATCTCTGAAATAAAAGGTGTAACAACAATACCTCCTCCTATTGAAAAGGCATGCAATATTTGAACAAGATTAGTAAATTTCCTCTCCAACATTAATACTTAGCTCTACAAGAATATTGTATTTATTTTGGAATTGAATGCCATTTTAACATAAATTATTTGTATTTTCTGCCAAATACTAGGGGTCTAATTTGAAATTAATAATTTGTTTTATTACAATAGGTTGGTTAACAGCCTTCATTATGCAACTTGGAAGGACATACAAACATTGTTAAAATTATCACCATCCTGACATAAACTTTCAAGGTATTCAGATCACAAGATAGGTTTGTTTTTGCTTAATATTTAAGCTTGTAATTAAATGGAAGAATAGAAAAGTGTT
>NW_024535001.1:0-16082 GCF_016097555.1 Gigantopelta aegis
AGTTTATCGAGTTTATCGAGTTTTCGTTTTCGAAGGTCCTTATTACATGTACTAGTTTGTACAGCAACTCGGCCGGAACTGTCGCTTAAGATCGAGAGATCGAAGATGGAATGATCGAAGTTTGACTGTATATCATTCTTCACATGAGAATGCATCCATTAGATTGTTAGGCAAACATTTTCAGCTAATAGATTACCAGTATCTATAGTTATAAATTCTGTCTTCTTCTTCTTATTTTTTTTTTTTACATAACTATATCATTCTGCACATGAGAATACATCCATTAGATTGTTAGGCTTTAAATTCCCATTCATTTTTAATACAATATTCCATACAACCGTTTTTATGTTCATGTTCTTATTCTGTATTTCTATATTCATTTACTGAGCAATAAATACACCAGCAACTGGATATCAGATGGTGTTTCTGAAAGCTGCAAACAACCCAGCAACCAATCGTTACATAGATGAATCTGGCACCTGGACGACTAGATACAACGTATTAGTCAAAATTAATGCGATTCGATACCTTGCCAGTAAATATCAACATCCATGCATTAGATCACATTTTGGACATCATATGTGAGATAAACACACTGAGAAACATAACAAATCATATATTACAACCCATAATATATTAAAAATGAACCTACCATAACATTAAGAAAATTGTTATTTGTTGCAGTCATTTTTAATTTGTGTCATTAACCGATATCAAACATCCTGCTATGTAAAAAATTCCATCGAATTCCGATTCTGTGGGATAAATGGTCATAGAAACAACTCTGCAAATTCAACTTTTAAGAAAAAAATCCAAGTTTGCCCAACCCTAGCATAAGCATACGGGTGTGGGTGTGGGTGTGTGTGTGTGTGTGTGTGTGTGTGTGTGTGAGAGTCTCAGTCTCTCTCTCTCTCTCTCTCTCTCTCTCTCTCTCTCTCTCTCTCTCTCTGTGTGTGTGTGTGTGTGAAGGGGGGTCAACTGCTGGAACAAATAATCCAATTTGGGCAAACACTACTTAGATATTTTAGCAAAATGTAGTAGCAGGCCTAAAACCTTTTTAACATGCATTTCCATCATCATTTGTTTGCAACCCTAATAGCTGTTTGGTAGTAATGCTGATATGAATAAATGTTGTAATCCAGATTCAAGCATTTTCATGTAATTGGGTCAAAAATAAACCTGCTCCCGTACCAAGTTTCAAAACAATCCAGTGAAAACTCTAGAAGATAGATTTTTAAAATTTTCAATGTTAAATTTCTATTTAAACTTTTATAAAATTTTAAAAAGAATTGTTTCCAATAAAACCACCCAAATTAAAAGTATATAAGAATAATCGATCGTTAGCAAAAACCCAACATTTTTAGAAGAAGAAATAAAGCAAAATGGTTGGCCAGTAAGCCAGTAAGGTATAAAATAGAAACACGTAACTTGAAAGTTAAAAACAATACTGGGAGGGAGTAAAATCTGACTAACTAACAATAAAAGTGATTGATTTTAAAATTTAATAAAAATTAAAAATTTAAACATTTCCAAAATAACTTTGTAGTAATATTTTTTTTATCCCTCTCCCACTTTCCTTTTCACTCCTTTGAATACCATCTCATTTCTTTCTGATCTAGCAGCTCCTTCTATCTTTCAACTTCTTTCACTGTCAACCTCCACATCCCAGTCCTTGTCTCTCTAACCCTGACAGGTGCTTGTCTCTTGTGGCACACATATGTATACTGCTTTTAACTGTGGGCTTGGTCTGACCACTTCAGTAGTTACTTCTGGCATTGTTAAGAGGCACTTGTAACTACCTACTATGCACCCCTATTACCCACGGTCGTTAGTGCCGTGGGTCAGATCAACAAGAGGACGAGAATGCCAGGTGGGTGTAAGGGACACAGGTAGGCGATGGTGTGGACAGCTCAGAAGACAGAGTTGGAGGAAAATGACAGAAAATAAATATCTCTGTATTAGTTTGTAAAGACTGCCTCCAAAAACTGCCTGATAACTAGGGTCAGTGCTAATAAGTATGGTATCGCGTCCTATCAATATTGCTACACGTCTTGTAATAATACTTCACACACATACATGTTATACTGTTTTGTACAAACCACACAACATAAGAATAATCAATCAAAATAACTAGTAAATGTTGTCCTGCCTGTGGCAAAGTGCATATAAAAGATCCCTTGCAGCTAACCAAAAAAAAGTTTCGCCTGAAGACTACAAGTAAAAACTACCAAATGTTTGATACCCAATAGCCGACGATTAATAAATCAATGTGCTCTAGTGGTGTTGAAAACAAAATACACACTTTTTAAAACACATACCTCATACCCATCTGTAATATGACCATCTAAGACAGAAACCAAATCCACAATATCCAAGCCTTGACCTTCTTCTAGGCCTCTCGTGTCACACAGGCGAAATTTTAACGGGTATCCAGTCTCTTTGGACTTGATCTTGTACATTCGAAACTGAAACAAAATAAGTCACATGGTAGTCGCAGCAGTGCAGATTGACTGACAATGAAAGAACACATTAAAGGGACATTCCTGAGTTTGCTGCATTGTAAGATGTTTCCGACTAACAAAATATTTCTACGATTAAACTTACATAATAAAATATATTTTCTTGTTCAGATTATCAGTGTCTATATATTCAATGTGTATCTGGTCGTCTTAATATTTCTAAGAAGCCCAAACCCAATTTTTTTATTTTAGGAAATAAAATGAAATGTAACTTAGTACAAATAGTATAACGATCAGAAACACGTTTAGTATACAGCCACTAATATTTTACGCAGAAAAATATATTTCATATGTAATTACAATCGTTAAAAAGTCTCTGTTAGTCGATGACATCTTAAACATTGCAGCAAACTCGGGAATGTCCCTTTAACAGATTACTGAATGTCATATTAAAACTATCATGTCACAGAAGGTCGGGACGTTGCTCAGTGGTAGAGCGATCGCCTGAAGTGCAGTGGGCCCATTGGGCTAGTTCTCGCTATATCCAGTGCATCACGACTGGTATCAAAGGCCATGGTATGTGCTATCCTGTCTGTGGCATAGTGCATATAAAAGATCTCTTGCTTCTAATGGAAAAATGTAGTGGGTTTCCTCTCTACGACTGTCAAAACTACCAAATGTATGATGTCTAATAGCCAATGATAAATAATTCAATGTGCTCTAACTCTAACTTTATCATTAACTTACACATTATTTGCTACTTACTACTAGGTGGTTAAGGGGTTAAAATATTTTCAAACTGAACACCGCATTTCATATACTTTGATCGTTCTAGCCAGTGCAACAACTGGTTTAATATCAAAGGCTGTGTTATCCTGTCTGTGGAATGGTGCATATAAAAGATCCTTTGCTAATAATTAATTGAAAAATGTAGCGGGTTTCCTCTCTAAGACAATATATAAAAATTTCATAATATTTGACACCCAATAGCCAATGCTTAATAAATCAATGTGCTTTAGTGGTGTTGTTAAACAAAACAACCGTTTATGTCACATGAATACTATACTGAGGGAACGAAATAAGGGAACACTTGGCACCGGAAACAAAATCTAATTCACTGGCAGCATCATAATGTGTGTATAAAATATAAAGATGTAACATGGATTGAATGTCAGTAATGTGGGACCAACTGACAGTAACAGAGATGACTTGATACTACATGTAGCTCAGTTGGTAGAGTGCTGTCGGTAATGTGGGACCAACTGATGGTAACAGAGATGACTTGATACTAGCTCAGATGGTAGAGTGCTGTCAGTAATGTGGGACCAACTAACAGTAACAGACATCACTTAATACTAGCTCAGTTGGTAGCGTGCTGTCAGTAATGTGGGACCAACTGACAGTAACAGACATCCCTTGATACTAGCTCAGATGGTAGAGTGCTGTCAGTAATGTGGGACCAACTGACAGTAACAGACATCACTTAATACTAGCTCAGTTGGTAGCGTGCTGTCAGTAATGTGGGACCAACTGACAGTAACAGACATCCCTTGATACTAGCTCAGTTGGTAGAGTGCTGTCAGTAATGTGGGACTAACTGACAGTAACAGACATCCCTTGATACTAGCTCAGTTGGTAGAGTGCTGTCAGTAATGTGGGACCAACTGACAGTAACAGACATCCCAGTTGGTAGAGTGCTGTCAGTAATGTGGGACCAACTGATAGTAACAGAGATGACTTGATACTAGCTCATTTGGTAGAGAGCTGTCAGTAATGTGGGACCAACTGATAGTAACAGAGATGACTTGATACTAGCTCATTTGGTAGAGAGCTGTCGGTAATGTGGGACCAACTGACAGTAACAGAGATGACTTGATACTAGCTCATTTGGTAGAGAGCTGTCGGTAATGTTGGACCAACTGACAGTAACAGAGATGACTTGATACTAGCTCATTTGGTAGAGAGCTGTCGGTAATGTGGGACCAACTGACAGTAACAGAGATGACTTGATACTAGCTCATTTGGTAGAGAGCTGTCAGTAATGTGGGACCAACTGACAGTAACAGAGATGACTTGATACTAGCTCATTTGGTAGAGAGCTGTCAGTAATGTGGGACCAACTGACAGTAACAGAGATGACTTGATACTAGCTCAGTTGGTAGAGTGCTGTCAGTAATGTGGGACCAACTGACAGTAACAGAGATGACTTGATACTAGCTCATTTGGTAGAGAGCTGTCGGTAATGTGGGACCAACTGACAGTAACAGAGATGACTTGATACTAGCTCAATTGGTAGAGTGCTATGGGTAATGTGGGACCAACTGACAGTAACAGAGATGACTTGATACTAGCTCAGATGGTACAGTGCTTTCCTGACGTGCTTAGGTTAAGATCGAACCACCTTGGAGGACCTTTTTTTTTTACCCCACTATAGTGCCCCACAATGGGACGGGATTCAGTTCAGTTGGTAGAATGTTCGCCTGAGTTGCTTTGGTTGTAGAATCAAAGACTCTCTGAATAGTGATTACTTTTTTTCCTGTCTCAGCCCCACGACTGATCTATCAAATAGTGTGGTATGTGATATCCAGTCTGTGGAAAAGTGGATATAAAAATAATGGAAAAATGTAGCAATCAATAAATCCACGTCCTTTAGTGGTGTTGTTAAAACAAACAAACTTTAACTTTCATCTGAAGGCTATGAATTGACACATGAAAACTATTTCACTATTGAATGTCAAATAGAAACTTTTAATATTGAACGTCATGTGAAAACTATTTTAATATTGAGTGTTAAATGGAAACTATTTTAATACTGAATGTCAAATGGAAACTATTTTAATATTGAGTGTTAAATGGAAACTATTTTAATAATGAATGTCAAATGGAAACTATTTTAATACTGAATGTCAAATGGAAACTATTTTAGTACTGACTGTCAAATGGAAACTATTTTAATACTGACTGTTAAATGGAAACTATTTCAATATTGAATGTCAAATGGAAACTATTTCAATACTGAGTGTCAAATGGAAACTATTTCAATACTGAGTGTCAAATGGAAACTAGTTTAATACTGAATGTCAAATGGAAACTATTTTAATACTGAGTGTCAAATGGAAACTAGTTTAATACTGAGTGTCAAATGGAAACTATTTTAATATTGAGTGTTAAATGGAAACTAGTTTAATACTGAATGTTAAATGGAAACTATTTTAATACTGAATGTCAAATGAAAACTATTTTAATATTGAATGTCAAATGAAAACTATTTTAATACTGAGTGTCAAATGTAAAGTATTTTAATACTGAGTGTCAAATGGAAACTATTTTAATATTGAGTGTTAAATGGAAACTATTTTAATACTGAATGTCAAATGGAAACTATTTTAATATTGAATGTTAAATGGAAACTATTTTAATACTGAATGTCAAATGAAAACTATTTTAATATTGAATGTCAAGTGAAAACTATTTTAATACTGAATGTCAAATGAAAACTATTTTAATATTGAGTGTCAAATGAAAACTATTTTAATACTGAGTGTCAAATGGAAACTATTTTAATATTGAATGTTAAATGGAAACTATTTTAATACTGAATGTCAAATGGAAACTATTTTAATACTGAATGTCAAATGAAAACTATTTTAATACTGAATGTCAAATGAAAACTATTTCAATACTGAATGTCAAATGAAAACTATTTTAATACTGAATGTTCAGAGGAAACGATTTTAAGAAGATTAATGTTGAATATCACATACAAATTGTTTTAAGAAAGACCAATTGTCAGACAAACATGCTAAATCTCAGATAAAACATTACTTGTGTTTTAAGGGGTATTAGTCCCCTACCGGTCCAATTGGAGGAGACTATAGGTTTCATCTCCATCCTTCTGTTTGTCAATCTGTCTGTCCACACATTTGTGTATACATGTAGCTTTATCGTATACTATTACAAATCAGTTTTTGACAGATTTATGGCTCTTGAACTTAGTAGATATGGAAATTTATTTTCCGGCCTTCCCCATTCCCCCCCCAATGCCTCAATATATTGAGCTGAAATTTTTTGTATGGCTTTACGATGTACTGTTACAGATCAAGTTTGACTTTCATGACAATTTACCCAGAGTTATGGCCCTTGGAACTTAGGCGATATGAAAAACAAATTCTGATTTGTTTTTGTGTGCAATGCCTCAAGATATTGAGCTGAAATTGTGTGTATAGCTTTGTCATGTTCTGTTATGAATTAAATTGAGTTTCATGGTAATTTACCCATTTTTCACAAAGTTATGTCTCTTGAAGTTACATGTAAGAGATGTGACAAATTTTTAAAATAAAAATCCTGACTTTTTTTGCCCCCAATGCCCGAGATGGAATGTTGTATATTGCTTTATCATGTAATGTTACAGATGAACTTTAACATTCCTCATTGCGATTTATTCCCTTGAACTTAGGAGATAACCCCCCACCCCCCACCCCCAGTGAATAGTGGGTGAGCTAGGAGATGTAATGTAGTTGAAAACCAACTGTTGTTGTCATAATTAATATATAACTGACCCCCCCAATGGAGTGGGGTGGGGGAGATGCGATGTAGGTGAAAACCAACTGTTGTCATAATCAATATATAACTGACCCCCCAATGGAGTGGGGGTGGGGGAGATGTAATGTAGATAAAAACCAACCATTGTTGGCGTAATTAATATATAACTGACCCCCCCCAATGGAGTGGGGGTGGGGGAGATGTAATGTAGTTGAAAACCAACCGTTGTCGTCATAATTAATATATAACTGACCCCCCAATGGAGGGGGTGGAGGAGATGTGATGTAGATAAAAACCAACTGGTGTGTTCAGAATTGGCATATAACTCCCCCCCCCACCCCCACCCCCCGTGTGTGGTGGGGAGGAGATGTAATGTAGTAGAAAACCAACCGTTGTGGTGAGACTGTGCTCCGCCCCGCCACTCCTCGCCTTGCTTGTGACGCGGTCCCGGAACACAGAGTTGACCGAGTTGAAGAAACTTGATTTACCAGCTCCGACTTGTCCTATGAGGAGGATGTTCACAAACTGGTCCTCCAGACCCTCCACAGGGCAGTACTTCTCTAAATCCGTCCTCAGAGTCTGCAGAAAATACATTGTGTTAACAGCCATACTTTCATTTAGTGAAAACAGCTTTAGTATTGACTAATGTATTAAAAAGTTAAAGTTTGCATGTTTTGTTTAATGACACCATTGGAGCACATCGATTAATTAACCATCGGCTATTGGATGTCAAACATTTGGTAACTGCGACTCGTAGTCTTCAGAGGAAACCCACTACATTTTTTCGAATGCAGCAAAGAATCTTTTATATGCACTTTCCCACAGACAGGAAAACACATACCACGTTCTTTGACCAGTTGTGGTGCATTGGTTGGAACGAAAATGACTAATGTGGTGGAATAATCATTCTATAGTCCATCCCATCATTCTATAAACATGTTTTTTGTAAATAATATCAGTTTGGTTTCACGTAAGAGGAAAAGCAAAAGTGTTTTGGAAATAACAAAAATATACAAATCAATCGGCTCAGACATAAACAACTTGTAGTAAATTCCATAGTATGAAAAAAGGCGTTAGCTGTGGGACAGACTATAAGTAGGGGATTTATCCATGAAAACAGTTCCTGTCATTTGTTGAATATCTGTTCAAAACAAGAATATTGAATGGATCAGAAATGTTTTTGTGGTATAATTAATATGTTGTGGTGGTCTTGGTGTTAATACATCCTATAAGCATAATGTCCTCTTCATTTACAATTTATAATTTGTGCCTGCAGCTGTCCATGCATGCATTGTAACTAAGTACCTGTGAATGCGTGAATTACCTGGATTGACACGTCTGGTATTTTACGCCATGGCCCTTCCGGTACTGGATTATCTACAATCAGCAGAGTAATGTTGATACTGATTTTAAAGTTATAAAGAAAAATATATTATTGACAACACTTTTCTGTAATAAAAAAGAGAACACGATACCAGTTCACTGAACCTTTCACACCATGGTAGTGCAATGAGTAAGCCATCAATCTGACCAAATATTTATGTATCTGTAAAGCTACATATTTATTTTTGAATTATTTGTATATTTTATATTTATATCTTATGTCCTGTACACCTATGTGTCGGACATACTGCCCAGATAGCTGAAATAAGAACCCAGAATAGCGTGCTTGATCATTAAGTGGATATAAGCACAAAAATAGAGAGAGAGAGAGAGAGAGAAAATGACAATGAGCTAATATTACAGTTCATAGCTGATTTGATGAATTTGTGACACAATGTAGAATTTTATGTGCGGACTGTTCATATTCTTAACTCTTCCTTGCTTGCTCACACACGTGCGGGTACACACACACACATGCACACATGCAAACACACACACACACAACATTCTTATTCGGACAAAAACAATATCTAGTGTGTTGTAGTAATATTAACTGTTATGTACTTGTCACCTGGTACATTCCTATATCAAGTGTGTTGTAGTAATATTAACTGTTATGTACTTGTCACCTGGTACATTCCTATATCAAGTGTGTTGTAGTAATATTAACTGTTACGTACTTGTCACCTGGTACACATCTATATCTAGTGTGTTGTAGTAATATTAACTGTTACATACTTGTCACCTGGTACACTTCTATATCTAGTGTGTTGTAGTAATATTAACTGTTACGTACTTGTCACCTGGTTCACTTCTATATCTAGTGTGTTGTAGTAATATTAACTGTTACGTACTTGTCACCTGGTACACATCTATACCTAGTGTGTTGTAGTAATATTAACTGTTACGTACTTGTCACCTGGTACACATCTATACCTAGTGTGTTGTAGTAATATTTACTGTTACGTACTTGTCACCTGGTACACATCTATATCTAGTGTGTTGTAGTAATATTAACTGTTACGTACTTGTCACCTCGTACACATCTATATCTAGTGTGTTCTAGTAATATTAACTGTTACATACTTGTCACCTGGTACACTTCTATATCTAGTGTGCTGTAGTAATATTAACTGTTACATACTTGTCAGCTGGTACACTTCTATATCTAGTGTGATGTAGTAATGTTAACTGTTACATACTTGTCATCTGGTACACATTTATATCTAGTTTGTTGTTGTAATATTAACTGTTACATACTTCACCTGGTACGCATTTATATCTATTGTGTTGTAATAATATTAACTGTTACATACTTGTCATCTGGTACACTTCTATATCTATTGTCTTGTAGTAATATTAACTGTGACATACTTGTCACCTGGTACACATCTATATCTAATTTGTTGTTGTAATATTAAACGTTAGATACTTGTCACCTGGTACGCATTTATATCTATTGTGTTGTAGTAATATTAACTGTTACATACTTGTCATCTGGTGCACATCTACATCTAGTGTGTTGTAGTAATATTAACTGTTACATACTTGTCACCTGGTGCACATCTACATCTATTGTGTTGTAGTAATATTAACTGTTAGATACTTGTCACCTGGTACACTTCTATATCTAGTGTCTTGTAGTAATATTAACTGTTACATACTTGTCACCTGGTACACTTCTATATCTATTGTGTTGTAGTAATATTAACTGTTACATACTTGTCACCTGGTGCACATCTATATGTAGTGTGTTGTAGTAATATTAACTGTTACATACTTGTCACCTGGTACACTTCTATATCTAGTGTGATGTAGTAATATTAACTGTTACATACTTGTCACCTGGTACACTTCTATATCTAGTGTGTTGTAGTAATATTAACTGTTATATTAACTGTTACATACTTGTCACCTGGTACATTTCTATATCTAGTGTGTTGTAGTAATATTAACTGTTACATGATGGTCACCTGGTACACATTTATATCTAGTTTGTTGTTGTAATATTACCTGTTACATACTTCACCTGGTACACATTTATATCTATTGTGTTGTAATAATATTAACTGTTACATACTTGTCATCTGGTACACTTCTATATCTATTGTCTTGTAGTAATATTAACTGTACATACTTGTCACCTGGTACAAATCTATATCTAGTTTGTTGTTGTAATTTTAACTGTTAGATACTTGTCACCTGGTACGCATTTATATCTATTGTGTTGTAGTAATATTAACGGTTACATACTTGTCATCTGGTACACTTCTATATCTATTGTCTTGTAATGTTAACTGTTACATACTTGTCACCTGGTGCACATCTATATGTAGTGTGTTGTAGTAATATTAACTGTTACATACTTGTCACCTGGTACACTTCTATATCTAGTGTGATGTAGTAATATTAACTGTTACATACTTGTCACCTGGTACACTTCTATATCTAGTGTGTTGTAGTAATATTAACTGTTACATACTTGTCACCTGGTACACATCTATATCTAGTGTTTTGTATGCAAATGAGGTTCACTGTTACAAAGTATATGTGACCTATAAGTGAAGCGTTAATCCATATGTATAAGTGAACTGTACAGTCTTGTCACCTGGTATATTTATACTAGCTTGTGTTAGTAATATAACTGTTACATACTTGTCACCTGGTACCAGGTATAAGTCTAGTATAAGTGATTGTAGTAATATTAACTGTTACATACTTGTCACCTGGTACACATCTATATGATACTTAGTGTTTTGTAGTAATATTAACTGTTACATACTTGTCGCCTGGTACACTTCTATTTCTAGTGTGTTGTAGTAATATTAACTGTTACATACTTGTCACCTGGTACACTTCTATATCTAGTGTTGTAGTAATATTAACTGTTACATACTTGTCGCCTGGTACACTTCTATTTCTAGTGTGTTGTAGTAATATTAACTGTTACATACTTGTCACCTGGTACACTTCTATATCTAGCGTGTTGTAGTAATATTAACTGTTACATACTTGTCACCTGGTACACTTCTATATCTAGTGTGTTGTAGTAATATTAACTGTTACATACTTGTCAGCTGGTACACTTCTATATCTAGTGTGATGTAGTAATATTAACTGTTACATACTTGTCACATACTTGTCACCTGGTACACTTCTATATCTAGTGTTGTAGTAATATTAACTGTTACATACTTGTCAGCTGGTACACTTCTATATCTAGTGTGATGTAGTAATATTAACTGTTACATACTTGTCACATACTTGTCACCTGGTACACTTCTATATCTAGTGTTGTAGTAATATTAACTGTTACATACTTGGCACCTGGTACACATCTATATCTAGTGTCCTGCAGTAATATTAACTGTTACGTACTTGTCACCTGGTTCACTTCTATATCTAGTGTGGTTTTGTAATATTAACTGTTACGTACTTGTCACCTGGTTCACTTCTATATCAAGTGTATTGTAGTAATATTAACTGTTACGTACTTGTCACCTGGTACACTTCTATATCTAGTGTGTTGTAGTAATATTAACTGTTACATACTTGTCAACTGGTACACATCTATATCTAGTGTGATGTAGTAATATTAACTGTTACATACTTGTCACCTGGTACACATCTATATGTAGTGTGTTGCAGTAATATTAACTGTTACATAGTTGTCACCTGGTACACATTTATATCTAGCGTGTTGTAGTAATATTAACTGTTACATGATGGTCACCTGGTACACATCTATATCTAGTGTGTTGTAATAATATTAACTGTTACATAGTTGTCACCTGGTACACATTTATATCTAGCGTGTTGTAGTAATATTAACTGTTACATACTTGTCACCTGGTACACTTCTATATCTAGCTTGTTGTAGTAATATCAACTGTTACATACTTGTCGCCTGGTACACTTCTATTTCTAGTGTGTTGTAGTAATATTAACTGTTACATACTTGTCACCTGGTACACATCTATATGATACTTAGTGTTTTGTAGTAATATTAACTGTTACATACTTGTCGCCTGGTACACTTCTATTTCTAGTGTGTTGTAGTAATATTAACTGTTACATACTTGTCACCTGGTACACTTCTATATCTAGTGTTGTAGTAATATTAACTGTTACATACTTGTCGCCTGGTACACTTCTATTTCTAGTGTGTTGTAGTAATATTAACTGTTACATACTTGTCACCTGGTACACTTCTATATCTAGCGTGTTGTAGTAATATTAGTGTTGTTACATACTTGTCACATACTGTACACTTCTATATCTAGTGTGTTGTAGTAATATTAACTGTTACATACTTGTCAGCTGGTACACTTCTATATCTAGTGTGATGTAGTAATATTAACTGTTACATACTTGTCACATACTTGTCACATTCTGGTACACTTCTATATCTAGTGTTGTAGTAATATTAACTGTTACATACTTGGCACCTGGTACACATCTATATCTAGTGTCCTGCAGTAATATTAACTGTTACGTACTTGTCACCTGGTTCACTTCTATATCTAGTGTGGTTTTGTAATATTAACTGTTACGTACTTGTCACCTGGTACACTTCTATATCTAGTGTGTTGTAGTAATATTAACTGTTACGTACTTGTCACCTGGTACACTTCTATATCTAGTGTGTTGTAGTAATATTAACTGTTACATACTTGTCACCTGGTACACTTCTATATCTAGTGTGATGTAGTAATATTAACTGTTACGTACTTGTCACCTGGTACACTTCTATATCTAGTGTGTTGTAGTAATATTAACTGTTACATACTTGTCACCTGGTACACATCTATATCTAGTGTGATGTAGTAATATTAACTGTTACATACTTGTCACCTGGTACACATCTATATGTAGTGTGTTGCAGTAATATTAACTGTTACATACTTGGCACCTGGTACACATCTATATCTAGTGTGTTGTAGTAATATTAACTGTTACATACTTGTCACCTGGTACACTTCTATATCTAGTGTGTTGTAGTAATATTAACTGTTACATACTTGTCACCTGGTACACATCTATATCTAGTGTGTTGTAGTAATATTAACTGTTACATACTTGTCACCTGGTACACATCTATATCTAGTGTGTTGTAGTAATATTAACTGTTACATACTTGTCACCTGGTACACATCTATATCTAGTGTGTTGTAGTAATATTAACTGTTACATACTTGTCACCTGGTACACATTTATATCTAGTGTGTTGTAGTAATATTAACTGTTACATACTTGTCACCTGGTACACATCTATATCTAGTGTGTTGTAGTAATATTAACTGTTACATACTTGTCACCTGGTACACATCTATATCTAGTGTGTTGTAGTAATATTAACTGTTACGTACTTGTCACCTGGTACACTTCTATATCTAGTGTGTTGTAGTAATATTAACTGTTACATACTTGTCACCTGGTACACTTCTATATCTAGTGTGATGTAGTAATATTAACTGTTACAACTTGTCACCTTGTACACAAAAAAGATCTAGTGTTTTGTAGTAATATTAACTGAGGGATACTTGTCACCTGGTACACTTCTATATCTAGTGTGTTGTAGTAATATTAACTGTTACATACTTGTCACCTGGTACACTTCTATATCTAGTGTATGTAGTAATATTAACTGTTACATACTTGTCACTGGTATACTTTGAACTAGTGTGTTGTAGTAATATTAACTGTTACATACTTGTCACCTGCATACACTTCTATATCTAGTGTGTTGTCAGTAATATTAACTGTTACATTTTGTCACCTGGTACACTTCTATATCTAGTGTGTTGTAGTAATATTAACTGTTACATACTTGTCACCTGGTACAATTAAAATATACTAGTGTACATGTAGTAATATTAACTGTTACGTACTTGTCACCTGTATGTACACTTCTATATCTAGTGTTGTAGTAATATTAACTGTTACATACTTGTCACCTGGTACACTTCTATATCTAGTGTGTGTAGTAATATTAACTGTTACATACTTGTCACCTGGTGACTGGTACATCCATCTAGTGTTGTAGTAATATTAACTGTTACATACTTGTCACCTGGTACACATCTATATCTAATGTGTTGGAGTAATATTAACTGTTACATAATTGTCACCTGGTTCACATCTATATCTAGTGTGTTGTTGTAATATTAACTGTTACATACTTGTCACCTGGTACACATCTATATCTAGTGTGTTGTAGTAATATTAACTGTTACATACTTGTCACCTGGTACACTTCTATATCTAGTGTGTTGTAGTAATATTAACTGTTACATACTTGTCACCTGGTACACATCTATATCTAGTGTGTTGTAGTAATATTAACTGTTACATACTTGTCACCTGGTACACCCTGGTCTAGTGTGTTGGGTCTATATTAACTGGGAGGTAGTCACCTGGTACATTTTAATATCTTAGTTGTGTGTGTAGTAATATTAACTGTTACATAATTGTCACCTGGTATTATTGGAAATACTATCTAAATTCTGTTACATGTATGTTTGGTATTATTTTTTAGCCACTGTTCCCAGTAATATTAATGTTACAACCTGGTACACTTCTAAATCCTAGTAATATCAACTGTTACATACTTGTCGCCTGGTACACTCTATTTCTATTTTGGTGTTGTAGTAATATTAACTGTTACATACTTGTCACCTGGTACAAATCTATTTGATTAACTTAGTGTTTTTAGTAATATTAACTGTTACATACTTTTCATTCTGTCTGGTACACTTCTATCTCTAGTGTTGTAGTAATATTATATTTACATACTTATCACCTGGTAAACTTCTATATCTAGTTGTTGTAGTAATATTAACTGTTAAATACTTGTCACCTGGTACACTTCTATATATATTGTGTTGTAGTAATGTAACAGTTCTTCTTTCCATACTTGTCACCTGGTACACTTCTATAACTGATACTAGTAATATTATACTGTTACATATGGGTCACCTGGTACACTTCTATATAGTGTGTTGTATACCTTTTAATATTAACTGTTAAATACTTGTACCTGGTACACTTCTATATCTAGTGTGATGTAGTAATATTTCTGTTACATACTTGTCACCTGGTACACTTCTATATCTAGTGTGTTGTAGTAATATTAACTGTTACATACTTGTCACCTGGTACACTTCTATATCTAGTGTGATGTAGTAATATTAACTGTTACATACTTGTCACCTGGTACACTTCTATATCTAGTGTTGTAATAATATTAACTGTTACATACTTGTCACCTGGTACATTTCTATATCTAGTGTGATGTAGTAATATTAACTGTTACATACTTGTCACCTGGTACACTTCTATATCTAGTGTGTTGTAGTAATATTAACTGTTATATTAACTGTTACATACTTGTCACCTGGTACATTTCTATATCTAGTGTGTTGTAGTAATATTAACTGTTACATGATGGTCACCTGGTACACATTTATATCTAGTTTGTTGTTGTAATATTAACTGTTAGATACTTGTCACCTGGTACGCATTTATATCTATTGTGTTGTAGTAATATTAACTGCTACATACTTGTTATCTGGTACACTTCTATATCTAATACTATTGTCTTGTAGTAATATTAACTGTTACATGATGGTCACCTGGTGCACACCTATATGTAGTGTGTTGTAGTAATATTAACTGTTACATACTTGTCACCTGGTA